>NW_017257230.1:713892-746886 GCF_001594055.1 Mycetomoellerius zeteki | reverse complement strand
AAAAAGTTTCAAAAAGTTTTATATTAATATATTAATTTATTTCTTTTAAAAAAATTCCTGAATAATCATGTAATTTTTAGCTTTACAAACCAGAATATCCCCTTAATTATAGCATATCTATTCTTCTCAAAAATTTCTCATTTATTCGTTTCTATCCTCTCTCTTTCTCAGTAATATATAAACATTTTTATTATATAATTGATTTTGTAATATGTAAAAGGCTCTTTTCCTTTTTATTCTAATAAATATGTTTAATCACTAGAAAAGGAAGATAAGATTGACAAAATATGACATTTTTGAAAAATCTAAATATGAAATATCTAATTACGAAGTAGATAAAATGCTACGCAAACCTTTTGTTTAAAACATTTTTTATACACTACACGGTTTCGATAACATTTCATCGAAATCAGATACTAAATTAGTTTCGAAGAATTGTTTCAATTTCTAACGCGTGTGAAAATACATGTAACGAATACATGTCTATTTTTAGCAGTTCTACCATCGAAATTAACGAAAGGTTTCCTTGTCAGCGATAAACAATCAATCTTTTTCTGCCGAATTTATTATTAAGGAAAAGAATATTACATACATATATAGTCAAAAAATTTATGTTAAATTTAACACATTTGACGTATCCCAAACAATTCATTTAAATTAAAATGAATATTAGATGTTTCACAGATATTATGTAAAAAATTAACATTGATGCAATTTGTAAACAACATATTTCTTCATTAACTAAGATTAACATTTATAGCATTAAATTAACATGTTTCAATAAATTTAACATTTATATGTTAAATTAACATTTTATTCATTCTAATTTAAAAATTTACACATTATATCCATTCTTATCTTATAATTTACGTTTTAAAAAACATTCTGAGATGAATGAATAAAACACATATTAATTTTACATATATTAATTTACTTTAAAAAACATGGTTCCATAGTTTACTTACAAATTGTGTCAGTGTTTACATTTTTTTATATAACATAGTTAATTTTTTTATATAACATTTATATGCTACTTTCTGACATATATTTCTCGTGTTAAATTAAATAAAAATTTAAGTGGACGCTTTGAAACACGTGAAATGTGTTTTTAAGACAAATTTTCCAATTTCTATATATATATATATATACATATGGAGAAATAGGATTTTATGTCAACAACGATATGATTCCACCGTCTGCGGAAAATTACGTAGATGAGTCACGCTTGCGTGCCCGGCGGGCATCGGGTCCTGAATTCGCCGAAAATTTATAGTCGGTTCCAGTTCCTGCTTTTAACGCACAGGATTGTGTAACAGCTCGACAGGATTGCGAGAAGACGAGTGTAAACACCGGTATATCACGTGACTTGCCGCAAATAGCAATTATCGATCCCTCTCCCGTCGTCCTACGTCCGTCAATTGGGATAAGATCTTGCGTATGTCGTGCGCGAAAAATGACGTAATCCGAAGAGAGTGCCGTAATCGCTCTCGGGATGTGCGACTCTAGAGCAATAATATTGCACAATAATTTCACAACAATCTATGATCTATCTATGGCATAATATAGCGCTACAATCGATACGACACCCTACACGGCGAAAGGATTGTTGATGAATCAATAGCGGCGATAAAATCCTGTTGCGCAACGATGACGATTGTCACACAGATCTGCAAAATGAAAACAAACGCAGGTTGTACAACAACTGTGCGCAAGCCGGATGCGAAAGTGAAATGAAAGCGATACAACGTGCGAAGTGCCGCAATACTCTCGTCAGCATCGGCAAGACAAGACCGCTTCTGCAGATCCTATTATTTACGGTCGCTGTTCCACGATGTTGCACATTTACGACGTGCGCGGGACTAACAAAAGACGTGTCTATTTTTTATACATGAACTCATGTACATGTTCTATACTGAAAGTGAAGCCTGAGGCACAATTGAAAAGTACAGGTAACAGGGAACAACAAATTTCAACCTATCAGAAACCATGTAGAAACCAGAATAGTTCTCGATAGGTTGAATCCGTTATTTCCTGTTCCTATATTACGTGTACTTTTTAATTGCGTCTCAGGCTTCACTTTGAAATTTAATGAAAGCTAGGAAAGGTCTGTTTTTTTTTTAGCTCAGTTTCTTACAGAGTTCATCCTTTCTCCTTTTCTCTGCAGTATGAAGAGAAAAAGAAGAAGAAAGATAAATCGCGCAAGAGATCAAGAACAGACCCAAGGAAAGTTCTAGAACAACCTTAGACCCACTTCCATCAATGTAATATTAACTTTAACTTACTGTTTATCTTTTTCTAATTCTATAACTATTTAAAGAATTATTCTAATTCTTATAACTAGAGAAAGACAAATAGTAAGTTAAACCAAGATTAAAGTTAATTGGTGGAACCTGGCGCTTCTACCAATGTAGATTTAATTTAATTTACTCTTCATCCTCTTCTAATTCTTAGAATACTAAAAAAAAGAGGAAAAGTATGTTAAACCAGGATTAAAGTTAATCTGTAGCGATAGAAACGAGCATTACCTGGTGTAAGAATAAAAGCCAAATCTACGATATGCGGGTTTACGTTTTTCTTGTTGTTCCTGCGATCCCACATCGGGCCGCGTGTTGCTAGCGTTGCCGCGTTAGCAGGCATCGTGCGATTTTTATGAATGAAGCGGACGAGACAGCGGCGTGGCCTCGCGCCTTCGTCGACGGCAGCGACGAGGAACGAATGTCGATTCGCGGATCGGCGAATCGACATTCACGTTCCTCGTCGCGGGCGAACGTCGTCGTCGCGGGGATCACGCGGCGTTAAAGCGGCGGCGACGGCGGCCATTTTCGTCGCTTTGTTTACGTAGCAGTGTCCGAGGCAAGGATACACCACCGCGTACATGCATAATACGTGCGTGTGCGACATATACACACGTCACAGAGCGGGGAGGGAGAGACACGTTCTAGGGCCCATTTCCTCCCCCCCTCCTCTTTCATCACTCCTCGTTCGTTCTCAATTCAAATCGTTCGTCTTCCAATTTTTTCCTCACCTCAAATTGCCAATGCGCTGCTTGCAGCAATTGCTTCGCCTGCTCCCTGGCACAGCCAGCGGCCAACACAAACTGATTGATCATCACCTGCTCCCGAAGTGCGTCCATTTTTTTGTGTTGATCACGTTTCCAACGATGACACGAAGGGAGAGTGTCACGGGGAATTTAGGGGACGGCTGGGAGAGAGAGAAAGAAAGAGAGAGAGAAAAGAGACAAACACACAGGATAAATATCTTTATAGATATTAAATATCTTTATAGGTAGAAGCACACAGGAGAGAATGAGAGAGAGAGACGAACGGACGTACGAATAAACAGCTGAAACGAAAGAGGGACGAAAGGACCGTTGAAATCGTAGTACACGACTTGTGCCACAACGCACGGTGTTTTAATCCTCGTCCGCCGTCTTGCGCCGCACTCGCGAGGCGCTTCCGCTTTCCTTTAAGCGCAAGCCGTGTGACGACGACGACGCACCACGGTATACGGCGGGCGGCCCTTTGTTTTCAAAACTAAACTCATCGCAGACGACCGCGACTGCCGCGAGAGCGCTACGGCAGCGCGGCGACGACGACGACGACGATGACGGTGGGACGCGGGGAACGCGACGGGAACGAAGTGAAGTGTGACTAGCTGCGCACGTGACGTCACGCGGCGTCGGTTCTACTTGAAGTTGGCTTCTGGTGTGATCGAACGTATCGTATCTCTTGGATATTCGTATATGATTGTCAGGTTTTGAAAGTTTTTTTTTTTTTTTTTTTATAGGAAATTGCTTTCTTTTTCTCTCTTTAATTTTAATATTAAAGAGAAGACATCAAAGTTTCCGGTTTTATTTAGAAAAGACACGCATATAGGTGCAACTTCATGTGATAAAGCAATTACACAACCCCGCGTATAATACGTGAAGTTTGTTCTTTATAGTTTGTTCTTTATATTGAATTTTTTCGTCTTTTCCATGTTTCTCTTCAATTTTTCTCGTCTATCTCGTTCTAAGTGCAAAAAATGTAATGCAGCGTAAATACGAAAAAAAAAAACCTTATAGAATCTTATAGTTTAGTTTTCAATAAATTTAATAAAATATTAAAATATTAAAATATATTATAAAATATTTATTATTGATACATATATATTATATACAAATACGAAAATTAACATTAAAATTGTTTAAAATTTTCAAAATTTGTCCTGTCGGTAATAATGATATAAAATTTTAAAAATTAATAAATTTAACATGTAAAAAAGCCTGCAAGAATTTTATGAAATTCTCTATATGTACAAAATGAACTGTAAATTTTCCACAAAATTAATATTTTCGAGAAGGCATAAATCTATTTAATTCTTTCGTTACCGACAGCTATCGTTACAAATGCTACGAATGTACGAACAAAACATCGAGAATCACTGGGCCGAAAATGGCAGCTCTGTTTCGGTCTGTAAAGCAATTTGGGAAAAGTCTAATTTTCTCGGAATCTAATAGAAGCGTATCGCTGTCCGCAACCACATATTTAAGACAGAGTGAGTTCGCTATTAAACACCGCTTAACAAAGCGGGGCACGTAATTTTATTGTGATCTTTATTGCAAACTTATACTATCTAACCTGTACGTAACCTTGTCTCAATAGCTGGAGCTTACTCACATTTAACTTCTTATTGTAGTAATTGAGAAGGAAGAAAATGAGGTCTTGACTATCCAAGCTATTAGAGTGCCACAGAAGAAGAAGCATTTATTATTAAAAATGAAGTCCAAAGCGTGTCCCCTTTGCGCTACGGGACTTGACGTTAAACATACTGTAAGTTTTATAACACTTGGTTTAACTTACTTTTTATCGTTTTATAGTTCTTATTACGTGAATAATTTATATTATAGTCATCAAATCTGAGGTTTCCTATATGTTTTGCAGGATGTTCTTATTCTAAATCAGTTTTTACGATCAAATGGAACCATGCTGCCACATAGAATAACTGGCCTGTGTAAGATGCAGCAGGATAGAGTTAGCATTTTGGTGACTATGGCTAAAAGAGCAGGTTCATTAATATATATTAATATATGTTAATCTAAATTAATCGAAAAATGTTTTAAGCTTGTTCTTTTTAGTTGAATTTTTTTGCACTGTTCACCTCTCTTTTTTTCTTTTTCTTTTCAACATGGAGAGAAAAAAGGAAAAGATAAATTATGCAAAAAGTTCAACTAAAAAGAACAGATCTATTAATCCTTCATTATTCATGAGGAATCTGAGACGTCCCAATTTTATAAATTCGCTAAATATATGAATATTTACACATATTTGGCACAAATTGTTTTATAATACAAAAATTTTTGTATTATTTTTGTCTAAAACACTTAGATATACTCAAGTATAATAAAAAGTTCTATTCTATCTAAAGCACTTAAAATATCAATCTATATTTCATCACAAATCATTAAAAAAAAATGAAAATTGAGATAATGTTGGGACGTTAGAAACACTTTACGCGAGTAATTACACTAATTATGTTAAAAAAATACGCGAGTAATGTATTGTAGAATTGAAGAATTACATTTCTGGAAATAATGCTTGTCTTGCTTGTTTTTTTAGGCTTGTTACCAGACGGAATTTCAAAACGGATTATGGCTATAGAAAAATGGAGACAGTATAACACATATTTCGATGAGAGTACCATACGATTTAAACATAAGCGCTAGGAAATGTACAGCATAGAATTGAATAGTATATTTTATTTACTCAATTGAGTATCATTATTTAATCGAACGTATTGATCTACTCTCTCTACTTAATTATCTCTTTTTCTTCTCACGTTAAGCTTCTGACCTGTATTACATCTCTCTCATATGCTTGTGATGTGCATACTGATTATTCAATTGCCACAAACATATAGGATCTACAGCTTTAATGCCGGTTCCGAACGGTGGACTTTTTCGAGATGTTTCTGTGGGCAAAGATACTCTCGGAAGATTGCTGGCCTTCTCTGAGAGGAGACACGAGCGTAAATATTTTGGTTCCTACTGGGATCAAACCTGGAACCTTTGGCATGATAGACCAGCTGTCTGCCATGCCACGCTCGCGCTCCTAATTATTTCCTTTACAATAATATTTTCGATTTAGAAAAACTTGGACCAAGAATTTTATTGGCATAAAAATTTCTATAATTTAATAGTTCATAATTATATGGATAAAACAATGTTTGCAAAATCCTCGCTATCATGCAAGTGTCGTTGCAATGAATATTGGTCAATGTTTCTTGAACTGAGATACTTATCATACTAAAGTTTCTGTTAAACTTGAATTTCGAGAAGTTTTTTTAGATCTGTATATATAGACCAGTATTCGTAATTAATTCTTATATTCAAGATCTCTTAAGTTTAGCCTTGAGGTGTCACGAATCAATCAGAAGGTTTCATTAGCGTCTTAAGACATTACTTAAGACGGTCTTGAAATAAGACTCGACTATGAATACCATAGTTATGTTACATAATTTTTCTTTTGCTATAGCTTACAATATAATTGATTAACATTTATATATATTTATCCATACATTTTTACACTTACGTATATGCAAATATATTATGTATATGCAAATTCAACATTCTTCATAATTTGTGGAATTAGTCTGCGCGCACGTGTGTGAGTGTGTGTACTCGCACCACATCCTTCAACGTTCTCTCTACTATGATTTTATCGACAGTGTCGGAAGTGGAAGTAGCAACGTAGTACTCAATTTGGAAATGGATATATATTGGCGGTAGTGTACCAGAGATTTCGATGCCGAAATGGTCTATCAGGATTCTCTCAGTTTCTCTCTGGTATCGTGACATTTGTGATGCGAGTGTAGCAAGTGTAGAAGTTTGTTTGCGTCGCATGCTCCAACATGTTCCAATATGCTTCTACCATAGCTCTTACTCACTCCAACGCGCTTGATAGAGTGAATAGGAGATATGTTGGAGCTTGCGACGCGAACAAACCTTAGGTGTCAAGTGTCAAGGTCTCTTCAAATCACTTCATGAACTCCGTCAGTTCCATCAACAGCTGATTCATAAACCTCGCCGTGAGTGTCTTGAAACTATTGAAGATAAAAACATAAATTTGGCTTAAGAGAAAATAATATAGCCACTTATCAGCAAGAGACACAGATGAATCACAGTGTAACACAGTGAATTATATTACATCCTTGTTATTTGCCAATATTAAACAAAGATAAAATAATTGCTGTGTTATACTATGTTTCTTGCTGGAAAGTATCAATATATATTTTAAAAGTGTTTATTGTATAGTATTTTTTATCTTTTATGAATTTTCAGTCAATGTCATGAATTAAAATGGTAAGTGGTAGTGTTTGGAATAAAGATTTCAGCAGTAATATTTAACTCTGCAAAGTTCTAATAATTTTATTTTACTGATACTAGAACGTTCTTGAACTAGCTGTTTATATACGCTTTACACTTTGTCACGTGTTCTCTTCTTCCACGTGGAAGTTTCTGAAATTAGCTGTCCAAGAAGTGGAGTTAAGCCTTGTGTTCATGATGCTAGAAATCAAGCTGATCTTGGATAGAGAAGAAATGAACAAATCATACTTGAACAATTCATCAACAATACAATTGATTCTTTCTTAGATCGATTTCTAGAATCTAGCGTGGACACAAGGACGATTTAGAATATCAAGAAGATACTGAGGAACTCGAAGATTCAGATTGCAGCAAGGGGCTCGGAACAAACGCTGTGGATTCAAGGAAAATGGAGTAAATGGTGAAAGAGGAGAGAATACACATGGCAAAGTATAACGCGTATAAATCATGTGCCTGTGCAATCGAGAAAATAATGATGCAGTCAGTTTGAGAACACTCTAGAGTTTAAAAGCATTAGTCAGTGAATAAACAGTTATAAATATGATGACTATATTTTTTAAGAAAGTTGTCACGGTGACAGTAGAAAATACTCAACAGAATGAAGTAACTGATACTAATGGAGTAATTGATTAATGAGCCTTCCTTATACTATGCTTTCTATAGATTTTGTGGTTCTATTTGCAGAAAATGACACGATATTATTTCATGGAAACCCTGTTTTTTGCTAATTTGCATTTCAATTTATTTCACAAAATTGCATTGAAAAATTCTTTAATCTCTTGCCTGAATAAAAAAACCAAGAAAATCTGGGAATTTTCAGAGAATCTTTTTACAAGATTTCAGTAAACTTGTAATATACAATAAACTTTTTCAAGATATATATATATTATTTTCTCTCTATACAAGTGGAGTTCAGTATTTTTATTTTATACTACTGTTTATTTTTGTATTTATAATTTTACAGCGAAAATAATCGCGTTTATAATATGAAATAGATGCTGGATATGGACGGTATATAATAATATTATAGTAATCGTGTAAAATACGCAAAGAGAGAGACTCTTTACGCTTTATTATTTATAAAAATATAATGCACTTATTAATCTAATCTAATGGGTTTGATATCTAATCGGAAAACACTTCCCGATTATAACACCGCAAGACTACTTTGTAGTTGCAAGACACTGACTAGAAAATAAGACTTTAAATTTTGTTCTAGAAAGAATAATTTCAAAGAAATCATGGCTACACGTTATATGGTACGAAGAGTCCTACGTTCTATTAACACTTACCATCACACTGCATGGTCTACATGGAGCAAACTTTCTATAAACTCGAAATACCTACAGAATTTTGGGGCAGGAATCCTTACGGGGCTGGCTACGTACAGCATATACAGTGATGTAGTTCAGGCAGCGCAAAATGACCTGCACATTTATAAGAAGACTTTTATGGCAGAGCCTATCACAGCCGTCGAGCAATTGCAGAAAAACTCGAACGATATGAAAACAAAAATGGAACTGCTGGTGATGAAGACTCAGGCAGACTTCTGCAGAGTTCTCGAAAAACTGGAGAACGGCAGCTCCTTCAAAGTGGATCGCTGGACCAGAAAAGAAGGTGGTGGCGGTATTACTTGCGTCCTGCAAGACGGACAAGTATTCGAGAAAGCTGGTGTTAACGTTTCCGTCGTAACCGGCATGCTACCACCGAACGCTGTCCAACAGATGAGGGCACGCGGTAAGAAGATGGAAGACTCAGTGCCGTTCTTCGCAGCCGGTGTCAGCGCTGTGATTCATCCTCGCAATCCCATGATCCCCACGATTCACTTCAACTACCGTTACTTCGAAGTGGAGAATCCAGATGGTACAACTCAATGGTGGTTCGGAGGCGGTACAGATCTTACCCCGTATTACTTGGAAGAGGAAGATGCCAAACACTTTCATAAAGCGTTAAAAACCGCCTGCGACAAGCACGATCCTTCCTATTACCCGAAGTTCAAGGAATGGTGCGACAATTACTTCAACATCGTGCACCGAGGGGAACGGCGCGGCGTGGGCGGGATATTTTTCGACGACCTCGATACTCCAAGTCAGAACGAGGCGTTTCAGTTCGTCACTTCTTGTGCCGAGGCAGTCATTCCGTCATACATTCCTTTAGTAAAGAAACACAAGAATGATGGTTACGGATATCACGAGAGGCAATGGCAACTATTGCGACGAGGTAGGTACGTCGAGTTTAATTTGATCTACGATCGCGGCACCAAGTTTGGCCTGTACACACCTGGTGCGCGATACGAGAGTATACTCATGTCTTTACCATTGAACGCCAAATGGGAATACATGCACGAACCTAAAGCTGGTTCGAAGGAGTCGCAACTTCTGGAGGTGCTGAAAAATCCGAGAGATTGGTTGGACGAAGCAAATTCGGACAATGTGCAAGTATAGGTTTTAATTTCTCAAAGTGACTTTCGCGCAATTAAAAACAAAATTATGTAAAGGTAATATTATAATATAATTTTAGTACATAAGCGGGATCTGAAATGATAGAAAGATATGGATTAATATTTTGAGTCATTTTTTATAGATGTATGAAAACTTACTTTGTTGATCATGTGTTTAATAGGAGATGGAAAGAATGTGATCTTTGAAGTGCCAAGTATTATCGAACTATGTAAATAAAAATGGACACAATTTTTGTACAATATACATGTATTAATTAGTAACCGGTCTTGTGTACAATCGTACATACATTGAAATATATATTTTTCGAAGAAATCAATATAAAAGTAAAAATAATAATGAGATAAAAGATTGTAAATAGTATATAAAATTTCTCGAGCTGTTTTAACGCACTTAATACGAACTATATTAATTCTAAAAACTTAAATGAACATTATTTACAATATGTCAGGCATCAAAAACGAGGTTTTTCGTTAAGATACACGTAAATATATTTATGCGGAAGTCGGTGGTAATCATATTCAGAATTTCATAAATTTAATTTAATATTCAGTCTTCGATTTACAGAAATTCCATTCTTATCTCTTAATTCGTATTAAGCAGTCATACTTACAAAGCAAATATCATCTTGTTAAAATAAAACATGATATCATGTCAACTTTAGAGATCATACAAATGTAGGGAAGATATTTATAATGTATAAACATGTATAAAATTATACAAACGATAATATTACGATATTACAAATTGAAATGTGATAATTATTAAGTAAATTCCTTGATGAAATTAAAGGGAAATATTTCACAGCCAAAATGATTTTACAATCATATCTCCACGTGATATATATCTATACATGTATATATATTGGATATATATATAGAAGAGTATTTATTCAGAATATGATGAATAAATAATGTAGCGAAATTGAGTTAGCTAAATTTAGTATTGAAAAGTCAATACTAAGTTTTTGACATTTGAAAGCCGATATCCATATAGATCTTTTATAAGATCTATAGATATCCATGAGTCGTTTCAAAAATGAAATCTCACTGGAATCGATGTATTGGCTTGATGTGTCTTGACTAACCGAAAAATATTTTTAGAGGTTTTCTGATTGTATTTTGTTGTGTTAAAGTATTATTCTCCTTTTGTCGATAAAAATCAATGGATTTTATCTTATATGTATGCCACGATAGAAATATCGAAGACATTATTGTGAAGATTATTTAAATCTGTTGAATTTAACTTCTTCAACTGATCGAAGTCATTTCAAAGCTTTGCAGTTTTTGCTTAGTCATATAATATTTAATTAAAATGAACTATCAAGCTGATTGAAGACTATTTATAGGCATGATTATTAGTAGGCGAACAATTTTCATTATATACAAAATCTTTAAACGCGGCATATGTAGGAAGAAGACATGAGTATTTAATATATGAAGCGTCTTAAACACGATTCTAATAATCTCGTTTACAAATTGCAAAATGCTAGTTTCAATATTGCGCAGTCTATGAAATTATGCATAAAAATAAATACGTTGCTATAGCAGACGAATGAACAGTGATCTGTTATTATTATACATATACATAAATTATATATATAAGTATATATAATAATACATATATTATATATATAATATAATGATTATAATTATATATAAATATTAGATAATACATATATATATTATATATATAGTTTATATATAAATTATACATAATTTATGTATAAATTGTACAATATATAATTATATATTAAACGCTGGTTTCTTTCTTGACTGGCAAATAGTTCATCGACTCATCTAAATAAATCTCGTCAGCCTCAAATTGTTGTATATCACCCGCAGGTTTCGCAAATGCGTTCATTTCATCGATTAAATTAAGATTATTAATATCACGCGAACTAGACCTACTAATTGACGGAATATCAGCGAGAGAACTGAAGTTCTTCTCCAACAGAAGATCTTTCGACTCGGGTGCGTTAAATACATTGTGATCCACGTCTGGCAACTGCGACTTTTCACGAGAATTGTTTTCCTCCAAACTTTTTTCGGAGATATAATAAACATTCGATAGAGAACAGGCGTAGGGGGTTTCCGCGCGCGGTGTTAACGTACATGGATTATCACTAGTCAAGCTGTTTATCTCAAAGAGCGAACGTTCCGAACGATCGAATGATTCTTGGGACTCAGGAACTTGTTGCCCGCATAGATTCGAGCTGGTAGTACTTTGTATATCTATGAACGATGGTTTCGAGTAGTCACGGTGCTTTGCACTCGTCAGGGACGTGAGGTCGTTCAACGAGTTACAGTAATTGTTTATCAGCGGTTTCTCGTACTCCAACGGTAAGCAATACATACTGTTGGAAAGATACAACCGTCCCATATCTCTTGATATGCGTTCCTCATCAGCGATCTCGATCTCATTCACGCTAGGACACCTTTTCCTCGAGAAACGCTCCTGCTGTGCCATTTCCACGTTCTCGCAGATCTCCGGCAGATTATGATCGCTCCGTTCGCTAGTCATTTGCGTGACGGTATCCATTTCGGAGCTGTACTCCAAACTACATTGCTGGGAGACGTTTCGTAAGTGCCACTCTTCGTCCGTCTTCGAAACGTCCGCGTCCGAGTCTTGTGCCATTCTCCTTGGTTGTGGCGTTTCTCTTGTATTGGACATCATGACGTTGACGTGCGGGCTATCCTGTTGCGCGCTATTATTGATCTTCTTGATGCTATGCATCAAGTTCTCCTGACCGATAACGAAGCGCATCGGGATTCTTTCCTCAGAGATGCTGCCGCCACTATCCGACAATATATTGACGTTTTTTATACCATTTATGGGGTTCAGCTCGACGTGTATATTGGTATTGTTGACTTTAGCGCTGGTGCTCAGGATGCTGCGTTCTAGACTATTGTTGATCTTTGCGGTAGGCCGAGGTATGGAAATGCAACTGCCGCCGTCACTGGTAGCTCCGCCATCGCCCTGCTTCCTCGGACCGAGATTATTTTTCTTCGCGGTCGCGTGTCTACGTTGTTTCTTGAAGAACTTCCTAGCGACGCCGCTCTGATGAGGATTGTAGAACATCTCGACGCAAGCCGACGACGGTTCGGTATAGGTGGTGACGGAATTATTAGAGTGATACTGATGACGATGCATTACTATCAGATTCGCTGCTTTCGTGTTCACGGAAACGGCAGACATGTTTTCTCGATTGGTCGCCAAGTCCGCGAGCTTAGAGCTGCTGTAGATCTGTTGCGACTGATTGGTGTTCCTCGACGAAGCGATGGAGTTCGTGTCGGACATCGCTTGGGTGGCTTGCGAGTTCGACAACGGCGGGACAAAATTCTGCACGAGAGGCTGCGTCGGAATCACAGAGTTCGCGTCGCACACGCTCCTGGTGCGGCAGCAACGGTTCTTCCGCTTTTCTAGCCAGCATCGCATCTTTAGCCACTGACTTCGAACGTCGTTACGAGCGATTCCGTAGAAGAACAGCACGAAAACACCCAGAGAACTCGTAGTGATGACATATATCACGGCGAACACGGTCTCCTCGAACGGCATGAAATCAAACGGCTTGATCGTTACCGCGGCTGCACTACTCCAGGATATCAAATACAACACCAACATGATGACTTGGCCCTTCCACTGCGTAAATTGCGAGTGTTCCGGATCCTCAATATCGGAGAACACCGTCTGCGTGCTGCGCATGCTATTCCTGTCTCCAGAAGGATTCGCGTTCGGCTCCAATAACTCCAAATCCATGTTCTCCGTTGCCTGAGTACCCTCAGACAATTGCGTGTTCATGTCGACGTTCTGAATCGCACGTCTGATGAGCAAGAGGAAGATGAGCAAGTACGCGATTAAAATTCCGGATGGTATAAAAAGCGCAGCGAGCGCCGGTCCGGACGTGAGGAAGCAATGAGAATAACCGGCATATTCACGTAGATTGATTGCGCCAGATATTCCACAAATTATCAAAGCTACACCCCATCCGACCAAGTAGAGTCCTAACAAGGGCTTGGGTAGAGGTTGATCCGGAAGCTCATCATCGGGTATTACATTGAGGCTTGGTTTCGTCAGTTTTTTGTGCATATTGCTGAAACAGAAAGATCTCGATGAATATTTTATTTTCTTCGAGGGACATGTATGATGGCTGCGTTCAGCAAAAAAAGCAGCTTTGCAACTATTATAAGATTCTTTCGTATATAATTGATTTATACATTTAAATCCAGTAAGAGCAAAATCAATCATATTAAAGAATTTTATATTTTATAAAATTTTACGGTACAAAGTCGCTTTTTCTGCAGAACATAGACAATATATTTACCTGGCAGATACTGCCATCCACAGTAGGCAACACAACGACAAATAATGTAAAGTAAGACCGACACCTTGACAAATCTCAAGGTGCTCTGTTTGCTGGATACCGATAGTATATAGAAATGATAACAGTGCCATAGCGAACCAAGTATTGATAATGGAATGTTTCGCTTTTTTAGGCATCGTGATAGACGTGTAAGAAATAATGTACGTCACGGACGTGATCATCAAACAAGTTATCGTCACGAAGCTTCCGATGTATATCGCAGGATGTGAGTACCTGAATTTCGCCCCGTGTAAACTGCAAAAGTCACATGCAATAATGATAGAATCATGATCGAAAAGAAAACCTTAAAAAAATATACGTGTAGAAAAATCTCGTACCTATTTCCATCTATATCAAGATACGGAATTTCCTGTAAAAGTCCATAATATCCCAATCTGTCACAATGAAAAACTATCAGATTACTTAATAGGTTGATTAAATGGCATCCATCACTGGTCCAGCCTCCTATGTTATTCAATGTTTCATCCCATACCACTGGTTTTGGCCTTTTCCCGTTATAATGATACAACGGCGCCTTCAGCATAATGTAGACTGGTTCGGACAGATTTCGTACTGATGTACCAACTGCAAAAAATTACGCAATTTATTTAATCCTTCGGAGCTAACGATGGATCTATTGGACCTATTCAACTATATCCTTTCGGAGCTAACGTGAGTCTTTTAAATATATTTAATTATATTCTTTATGTTACATCTGCAAATTTGAATTATTGTTATTAAAGTGAATTTAGTATTCATTCTTTTTTATTCAAATTATGTTATTTGATTGCTTGAAATTAATCAGTGTCTTTTAGTTAACATAAATTAAATGGAGCTCACAGCGTCAGTAATTCTGTTACAGATTTTGACGTCAGCTTCGAAGGATTAAAGAAGTGGAACCTAAATTTTACATGCGCTATGGTTTTCGACTCACTTAATTTACTGCCAACAATACACGTTGATATGTCCATGCTATCATTTGCAATCGTCTTAGGAAAGAACCTGCTGTCGCTATACATATATATCATAAGCTGTTGAGCTATTGCACTGTCTTGCGAGTGTTGCAGCAAAGAGGCAGGTAATTGAATGGAAGCCTCTATTGTCTTGTCCTTTGTATTGATCGGCGTCGTCCTGTTAATCGTTGTGCAGTGCAGAAATCTTGTATCCGAATCGGTGTTCGTAGCGATATTTGTATACCATGTACATGTTAATCCGCCGAAACTGTCGCGCTTAATTCGAAACTCCTCGAGCGCCATGTATTTTTTATGCGATTGTATGGACGGTGTAAATTCTGTAATACGTTCGATCGCTTTAATCAGTCTCGTGCAGGCTTTGAAATTTATTTCTGCTTTCTTTAATATCTCTTTCGGCAATTTCATCATCGAACTGACGATATCAACCAACATGATTCCAAGTTCCTTTTCGTCTATTAAGAAATTCAAATAATTCTCTATAGTCCGCACGATGAAATGGATTTCAACCGGATCTGTTAACTTTACCGAGCCGTTTCCCGTGTAATTTTTAAATCTCTTGGCTGTCTCCAGCAGACTGCTTTTCGTTAAAGATAGATTAACTTTCGAAAATTGCTCTAAGATTTTCGTTGTATGAGATATGTATGGACATGATTCCGTATTTAGACGCTCCCACTGACCGCTCGTGTTACAGTGATAAAAAGCTTTCAAAGGCACTTGCATCAAGCCCGAGAGACGATCGACTTCACACGGCAATTCCGCTTTCCATCCTACTATTGTTTTAGGCCACGTATAAATGCCCTTGTTGTTTTTCGTTACTGAAAGGAGAGTACATGATTAACAATTCTTTAGTGCTACAAGATTCAATTAATTACCTGCTAGAGGGCAATAACGCGTATGCTCGGATATTACGATGACACTGACTGCTTTCGACTTGTTGCCGTTTACAGAAACTAATAAACAATTCCATTGTCCGTTATGCTCCTCCTTGATCGGGACAATACTAAGAGCACTAAGAAATAACGCAAAAGATATATAATAATTTCTATTCTGTTTTATAATTATTTAATTATTTTATAATAATTTCTATTCTATTCTAATTTCTATTCTATTTCTATTTTTAATTGTTATATAATAATTATTCATTATCCATAATAGGAATATATATTTTTTGTGACGCTAAAGAAACATATGGGTCTTTGAAACTCACTAAAGTTTTTTGTTATTAATTTAAAAAATTTTTAAATTTTCAATCCGTATAAAAAATTGCAACACTTAAACTTAGTATAAATATAGTACAATAATTAACCTATACCAATTTGAGAAATTTTATATTACCTGTCCACGATACCGCTATCCGGCAGATATCTGTTATCAACCTTAATATTAGGTAAATTCTTTCGCGGATCTCTGTAAGAATTCAAGTCCACGATTTCGGCGGACGCATTAGGATACCACAACCAATTCAATCTGGCATTTTTATCTATCGTAACGCTGGGTGCTCTACACTTTAAGGTGATCGAATCTCCAGCAAATACCACTTGATTTTGAATCGGACGAATTTCAATTGCCGGCGACATCCACTGACACTGAAGCTCGTCCCAGAATCTTAATTTCTTCAACGATTGCCCTTTGGCAAACGGTGGCGACGAGCATTTTGGCATTAGACTGAAATATTAAATTAAACGTGAAAAAAAAACTTCAATGTTAGTAATCGTAATTAATCAGAAATGCGTAATATACGTTACCTCAATTTAATTGAAGAATTGTAGATCCAATTACTGAACCAATATAGGTCACAATCACATTTCCAAGGATTATTAGACAAGTCTCTGAAATACACATAAATGTTATAAATTTTATACAGATATATTAATTAAAAAATAAGTAGAAATTTATATTACTCACAGCTGTTTTAACATGTTAATCCCGTGAAATGTGCCTTCTTTCAAAGTAGTTAAACTGTTTCCATTTAATTTCCTAAATTATATAGATACATATATTTGTATGTTATAAAGCAGATTTCTATATAATAATACATACACATAGAAAACTAGTACAATTAATATTTGCTAGCGTAAATAAATCTTTAACTTACAAACGATCTAAGGCCAACAAATCATGAAATAAGGATGGCGCCAGAGCAGTAATTTTATTTCCAGACAAATCGCTAGAGCAACAAAGCAAAAAAAATGCATAAGAAAGAAATATCTCTATAAGAAAATTGTGTTCAAATGTATTAACTTTCAAATGTATTAACTTCATTCTAAACTTACAGCCTTTTGAGATTCGGTAATTTCTTGAATGCATAGCTATCTATTACTGATATCTGGTTCTGACTTAAATCCCTGAAATTACGAGTTTTATAAGATTATAGAATTATAGAAGATTTAAAGGTGCCCATTTCCATCAATATAGAATAATTTTACTCTCGGTTCAACTTATTCTTCACCTTTTTCTCATTCTTAGAACTAGAAAAAGATGAAGAGTAAACTGAATCAAAAGTAAAGTTAATCTATAAATAAAAAACAGGCATAAAGCAAATTTGTAGATGAGTTTTTATTTATGTACGAGTTCTTACAATCGCTCCAAGTTTGTCAAGCCGTTAAAACAACCCTCGCCTATAGAAACAATCTTGTTTTTTGATAAATCAAGCCGTCTGAGATTTGTCAAATTCTTAAATGCATCCACTTCAACAACGTGAATGACATTTTTGCTCAAGTCCCTGTAATTAATTCGACTATTATCGCACTGTTGTTAGAAACCAAAAATAAATGTAGAAGATATATACAGAACAGCCTTACAATTGTATGAGTTCCACGTTGACTTTGTTGACATCTACATCTTTGATTTCTTCTAAACCATTGTTACATTTAAGACGTAACCACTCAGCTTGAGCACCGACAGGTTTACACAAGCAATGCTGTGGACACACAATCGCGTTGGCCCACGTTGGAAGCAGAACAGCAAACAGAAGACTGACTTTCATGATTAGAGGAAGGTCGCCGTTAGTCTGAAAAATATAAAAATATGCATTTTAAAACTGAAAATGAGTGGAGCATGTAAATGGCTGTGTTCCAAAATTCACTGTCGCTAAAAATTTAGAAATTTATGTTACGTACACAAATATTCTCTAAAATTTTTAAAGCGAATCTCATTCTAAAGAGTGAAATCTCATAGGCTCATTTCTAGCAATGTACGTTAACTTGAATCTTGAATTAATTTACTTTTTATTTTTTTCTAATCCTAGAACTAGAAGATAAAAAATTAAACCAAGATTAAAGTTAATCTACATTGCTAAAAATGGATTAAAATTTGAACCATTCTTTTCCAAGACTAGTTCAATTTTCATTCTTTAGAGTAAGATTCCACTCCAAAGAATTTAAAGAGTACACTATAGATTTTTAGCACTGGCAGTGCATTTTGAAACAGTCTATGTCCTCATTGAAGTAATAATGAGAAACTTTTTGTTGATGTTCCACGTTTCTTGAAAAATTGGCAGTTATTGCCAAAAGATTCTTGATGTTTCTATTACTAGCGAAAAGTTGCTGTTTGTCACGTGTTTCAATCGAAAGATGCTTGAAATTCCGGAATATTCAGAGACAGCAGGTAACAAAAGTTTCTTGTTGCTCCAGTAAGGACATAGCTTTACACACGACACACGTGCAGTTGCCGTTCGAGATGCTCCATGACGTGTCTCCGAATTCAAATGCTGAACAATTAAGATAACAGGATTTTTGGAAGAACACAGTACAAATAAGAAAAGAAAACAAAACAAAAAAAATACTTTGCCATCACACTTTCTGGCAAATGTATATGAGAACACTGCGGATCGTTGGGGTCGATTTTTCGCAGTCGCGAGAATTAAAGAGTGCGAGGGGTAAAAAACTGATGTCCCGCGATACTCACGACCCAATTAAAGGTCGCGGTTCTCACATCGCCGAGGAGCCAATTTTAAATAGCCGCATTTTTATTTATGTAGTCCGTGTGTTATCGATGCTGCGGACCAGGGTGGACTAGGTAGAGGAGAATCTGGAGCACGGTTCCGTCGTAACGCTATCTGACGAGAGCGGCCGGCACTTGGCGGGTATCAGCAGGTATCGTTGTGTGGAGAGTTGACTTTTGCGTGGAGGGATTGTTTTCCTCGGAGAACAGACGACGGACGCGTCTCCAATACTTGATTACGATCTGACGAGTGCGATCACTTTCGTTTCCACGCCACATTCGTGAACGATGCGGATGCACGGTCAACCGCGTCACCAGACACCGCAGGTTGCTTAGGAACATAACCTTTGAAGTTTGTTGTTCTACTTGTCTGAATTGCAAGATACCTGGAAATGTCGATCGAAATAGAGTCTGCCGAGTGAGTACAATGATATTCTGACTACTAGATTGTTAGAAATATGAATTGTATATCGTGCAATGTATTTGATTGTTTTTTAGTGTGATCCGATTGATACAGCAGTATCTTAAGGAGTCAAACCTTGTCAAGACGCTGCAAACCTTACAGGTACTTCCTTCTCAACGTTTTATCATGAAATTTTGTCAGAATTTTTCATGTAATTTAACAGAATATATGTGTATTATTTTGTTATAAATGTTAATTATGCCGCTGTATTTAGATACTTTATATAAAGCAGCTTTTAACATGTACTAATCCAATGTAGTATGAATAACTGAATTCATCATTAAACATTTTAGAATATTTCAGAATTTAGGTATTTCAGAATTCTATAAAAGATAGACTTTCTCATTATTTCTGAAAAGTGTTTAAATTCATATAAAAATTCTGTGAAAAATATTCACCAGGATAATGTAATTTTTTTTAATGTTTACTTGTTAACATATTTGGTACACAGGAGGAAACAGGTGTGTCGCTGAATACTGTAGACAGTGTGGATGGATTTGTTGCCGATATAAATAATGGCCATTGGGACACAGTTCTGAAAGCTATACAGTCATTAAAATTACCTGACAAGAAACTCATAGATTTGTATGAACAGGTACCTTAAATAAAAATTATACACATTAAAAATAATATAATAGCTTTCTTAAATACACATCTTGTAAACAATGGATCTTGTTCTTTTTAGCTGATCTTTTTGCAGTGTTCATTTTTTCTCTTTTTTTTTCTTCAAGAGGTGAAGAGGAAAAGAGGAAAGAATTTCAGCTGAAAACAACAAACCTATTGTTTTAAATATGTAATATATAGATTTTTCCAAAGCTAAATCAAATATTTATAATACATTGTTAATTGTTATATTTTCTTACAAAACTCATAGATTTTATTTTTTCTTAGGTTGTTTTAGAATTAATTGAACTACGAGAATTAGGTGCAGCACGTTCCTTATTAAGACAGACTGATCCCATGATTATGATGAAGCAACAAGAACCTGAGAGATACATTCATTTAGGTATATGTCTATCACATTTAATTAAAAATTTTTTATTTTATAATTATTAATGTTACTTGTAATATTATATATATATATATTATTTCGCAGAAAATCTACTTGCACGTTCGTATTTCGATCCGCGCGAGGCATATCCCGATGGAAGCACAAAGGAAAAACGGAGAGCGTACATAGCCACCGCTCTCGCTGGTGAAGTGTCAGTAGTACCATCCAGCAGATTGCTCGCACTGTTGGGACAAGCGTTAAAGTGGCAGCAACATCAGGGTCTACTACCGCCTGGCACCACGATAGACTTGTTCCGAGGAAAAGCGGCGGTTCGTGACCAAGAAGACGAGAAATACCCGACGCAATTGTCGAAACAAATCAAATTCGGCCAGAAATCACACGTGGAGTGCGCACGTTTCTCACCCGATGGCCAATACTTGGTGACCGGTACAGTGGACGGTTTTATCGAAGTGTGGAACTTCACGACCGGTAAAATTAGAAAAGACTTGAAATACCAAGCGCAAGATAACTTTATGATGATGGAGCAAGCGGTTCTGTCGATGGCGTTCAGTCGTGACAGCGAGATGTTGGCAGGAGGTGGTCAGGATGGTAAAATTAAGGTTTGGAGGGTACAGAGTGGACAATGCTTGAGGAGATTCGAGAAGGCACATTTGAAAGGCGTGACTTGCCTACAGTTTAGCAGAGATAACAGTCAAATATTGTCAACTTCGTTCGATACTACTATAAGGTAATATAAATATAAATGAATTACATTTCAAATATATTTTAACAATAAATATAATATTATTAACAATGCCATACCAATTTCGTAGGGTACACGGTCTTAAGTCTGGAAAGACTCTCAAGGAATTCCGCGGTCACGCTTCGTTTGTGAACGAAGTCGTTTTTTCTTCGGACGGTCATAATATAATTAGGTATATTATTATAAACAGGAAAAAATCTCTGTTTTTTTTTAATAAATAAGTGTCATTCTTTATTTTATAGCGCGTCATCGGATGGAACTGTGAAAATTTGGAGCTTGAAGACCACCGAATGCATAGGCACTTACAAATCATTGGGAGCCGCTGATCTCACAGTAAACAGTATACACACCCTTCCTCGAAATCCGGAGCACTTCGTCGTGTGCAATCGTTCTAACACGGTAGTAATTATGAATATGCAAGGGCAAATAGTGAGATCGTTCTCCAGTGGTAAACGAGAGGGAGGTGACTTTGTAACTACAGTGGTGAGTCCACGTGGCGAGTTTATCTATTGCGTTGGTGAAGATCTCGTACTGTACTGTTTTTCCACGTCGTCGGGAAAGCTTGAAAGAACGCTGAATGTGAGTATAGCTTCAACTTTCATTATAATATTTGTTTATTCCGATTAACAGCGTCGCGGCCTTTTTAGATACACGAAAAGGACGTAATTGGCTTGGCGCATCATCCCCATCAAAATTTATTATGTTCTTATAGCGAGGACGGTCTGCTAAAACTATGGAAGCCATAAATAAATCAGGAAATTCTTACTTCTTTTTATATTTGAATACAAAGATAAAGAGAATATGTCTTCATGTATTATAATACAACATTTTTACAGCGACTGTGGTATTACAAGTTTGTCCCCGAATTATTATGCAACAATTATTAATTTATATCTTATTAATTCGTTTATTCTTTTATTGTACAGCCAATGAAGAAAATACACGCATATATACAATCAGTATTTAAATAAAAATAAAATAAAATTAATTACCCGCAGAATACAAACTAACAGTAATATTATATCAATGTTATAATTTTCCTACTCAACGATGTAACTGTTAAGTATTGCATATATTATATTTATTATTATATTACATATTGTTAAGTAGAAAATTATAATATTGATGTAATGCTACTGTTAGTTCGTATTCTACGGATATATAATTTTTCTGCGAAGGTGCTAAGATTTTATAAAACTTCACAGCTCCTCTTTACGTTTTTTCACGATTCGTTTCATTTCTTCAGGCTTGAGCTCGTTAACGAGGAAAGAAAAGGCGTGATTTTTCATGAAAATTATCGATATCGCTGAAGCATTCGACGTAACGCGTTCTCCGTGAGCAATAATAGACATTACACCCGTCTGTATCTGATCGTGCGAACCTAATCGTTACAACGTCGCCGACGTTAACCGAGGCAGGTAGATAGGATACCGGGTGGGTGGTTGGTCGGGTTCGTTCGGGACTAAGTGCACCTTCTTCTCGTATCTATCCCCCTACACGTCGTCACGTAGCGCGGGCCCTTAGCCGGCGCGCGCTTGAACGTAATTGGGCCCGAGCAAATAAGCAATCACTATATTTCGGCTCGGCAAATATTATAATAACAGACTGGTGGGGTTAACCGGGTTATCGGTCGTACGATCGGTGGTCGGCTCAGGCGTCTTAGGCAGCGCCAAAACCAGCACCGACCTGCTGCTCCTTTTTGCGCGCGTCCGCTTACGGCTTGCTATGGCCGCTTACCGAAAACGATCTTTCGTTAATATCTTCATAAAACCCTATGCGCGAAAATGTATCCGGCCGAAGGACGGCGATTAATCAAACCGATGCGCAGAACGTGGGTCTAATCGAAGAGTAATCTTACTCCAGCGGGATCCTCGCTTTTGGTCGATGACATAAGAGTCTTTTTATCTGCTACTTTTTATCTTACCGTTGTTTTCTATGTAAATAATCCTAATTTTGCTAGTTCAATCTAATTTTTATTAATTCTTTTATAAAACTGATGTGTGAGAATAATCCAAAGAAAAATAGAAGTTTATTCTTTATACTAATCTTTGAAGCTTAATTCGGATTCTTTTATTTTTAAATATTTTCAAAAGTAATATTTTTTTAGATTTTGTTTTTTATAAGGAAAATATTGTTTTTATATTTTAAACATTTATTCCTATAATTTATAATACCCTTCTTTATTACAAAGTGATTATTACGTGTTTCGTTCTTCCAGCAAAAAACCCATTATTTATGATGACACAAGTATGCGACATCGGCGGGATTTTCTCATAGAGCGAGATTAAAAGACCGCGTGAAAGTTCACTGTCGGTCCTTTTAGCGTGTAATCCACACGTGAAAACAAATGGACCGTCAAAAGTCGTTCCGCTTCCTGCTTAGTCCCTGCTAATGCGACTTTAATGTCATTGGAAGTTTTTCAATTTACTCCAGAGTTTCCTGTCGGTGTAGTTGAACCAAGTTAGTCCAATTATTGGTTGGATTCTTGGCCTCACTGTCGATCTCTCTTCCTTGTAGTTATATTCGGCACCGCCGACGGTCTTTACGTGATTTTTGATTGTTTTTTGATATTACAAATAACTTGACTAAAAGCGTAATCATTGATAATAAATGCAATATAATGACAATAACAGTAATAATTATCAAATTCTCGCAGTTGCGTTCTACGTACTAATCTTTTAAAATTGAAGCTTAGCCCTTTGAGTGATACGAACGGTATATTTACGTTTTCCATTTTAGAGTGAGCACTATTAGTTGTATTTTTACTTCTAATCTTTTATATGTATTATATTAATATATTCCATATTATATTCTTACTTAGGCCTATTATTTGTATAATTGTTTGTATTGCCGTATAAATTTATAATTATATTATCATTTTGCATTATCATTATTTTTGGAAAAACTCATCACGGAGAAATAATCGAGCATCAAAAATCACATCACTCAAAGGATTAATATTAGAATTATTGACAATTAATTTCTATTCTTTAAGTATAATATATTATTTTTATATCTTTAAAAGGGGTTGAAAAAAGAAAGTAAATTAATCAATTTAATCGTTTACATATGCAACTAAAGTTTTGGAAGTAAAAAATTCACCATTATAAATTTGAGCAATTTTTTTTTAATTACAAACCAGTCATTTTTACTGCTTTACTAATATTAATATAATTACGTGAAATTAAATAGTTCAAATTAGTTCGAATTCAAACTAATCTAAGCAGGATAGAAATTTATTTTTTTCATTCTTTTATATTATATATTACAATATATCTGATTGACTTCATAAATTCGATATACTTCCGGTATTACGAAAGAGAAAGAAAACACAAAGAAAACTTTGAAAACCAAAGAGGCCGTCTATGCTGGGATAATCAACGACTTCGTGTGCGCCTGTGTCCATCGACCTACCACGAAGATGCGCATTTAAGATGATTAGACGCAACAAGATTGTTTTGAGTTCGAGTGAAATGCAATCATGAAGTGTAATCATATTCCAGCTATAAAGAATTTTCGAACGGTCGAATTAACTGTATACGCTGGCCGTGTACAAAACCAGATGCCACTCTTAGTATTACCGGTACCGTAACCGGCACACAGTGAAGACGAAAATTTACTGTTCAAAAATAGCTACAGACCGTAATTTTTAACGGATCGATACGAATTTTTTTTTTAACTGTAGAGTTGGATTTTTGAAAAAGACTTCCTGAAATGTGCAATACTAATATTGCATTAATATTGCACTAATTCCAGATTTTAATAGGTGTAATTTAATTATTAATAATAATTATTAATAGTATTGTTATTAATAATAATAATTATTAATAATATTAATAGTAATAAAATAATTATTAATAATATTGCACATTTCAGGGGGCCTTTTTTAAAAATCTAACTCCACAGTTTTCATCAAAATTTATTAACGATTGATTAAAAAAATTTATCTCAATTGGTTATAAATTACGGTTTACAGCAATTTTTGAATTATTTTATTTATCCCTACGCGACGCCGCGCCGTCCTGCGATCGTTACTACTGCTCGAAAGAGAGCTTTACGGTGCTTTACGGGCGCACGTGACAATCGTATCGATTACGGATTGACAATATTCGATTCAAACATGGAAACGTATACTTGAGAGAATCAAGTGCGACGCGATTACATAACGAGGGAGCGACACGATGGGGAAGCAGGTGCCCTGTAAAGTCTCGTGAAAGGTCTCGGGAGAGACGCGGCGAATCCCCATCGCGAGGGAGGAACTACGAACGGTTGGTCTTCGGGGAAGGAAATTCGCTCCACTAATTTCGCTCCTTCCGACATGATATCGTACGAGTGCCCTTAAATGTTATCGGATCAATCTAAAAACAGATCTTTTTAACAGTAAGATCATCCGTCTGTCTATAATTATTATATTTTTTTAAGAAGCTATATAATATCTATTTTATTCTCGTGTCTATCAGCAATTAGGCGCTGCTTAAGAGTCTTTCCCGAGATATTACGGATCTTAATAACTCGAAGGCGAATCTTTCGGGGAAGACGAATCATTTAGGGATAGCCTGTCGATGATATTAGCGATACGGTCGCGAATCTCTCGCTCGATCCTGCTCGCCTAGCTCTCGTTTCCGTATTTCCGGAAGACTCCCCAATTTCGCGATCATAATTTGTTAATAATTGGACATTTTGGTTGTGGGCCAATGGTAGAAGGGCCTTCCTCTCGCTGACCAACTGGTCCCAGGTGTATGCACGGGGAGCGTGGCGGACGCGTGCTTCTCCCCTCTTTTAACCTTCGCTTGCAGCCGAACGCGCTCGATTCGATTCGCTCCTTTCTTCTTCTTCCTCTTCTTCATCTTCCTTTGCTTCTTTCACCCCGCGTTCTTCTCTTCCGTTTACTCTCGTCTCTCTAGTCTCTGAGCGCCGCAATTTAACGCGCGCGATTTCTATTCGTTGATATTAGGGTGTTTTTGCAATAACGTGGTTATGATGGTGAATCTGAATAATTAAATTATCCAGATACGGTGAACGCTAAAGTCACGTTATCCTTTTCTTAATTAATTGTTGAGAAGAAAATAACCTGACCTTAGCGTTCACCGTATCTGGATAAACCGTATAGCAAAAACTCCCTATTGATTCGCAGATGCGTGAGAAGTATACGAAATTATAGGATAATTGGATTGTAATGTAACGTTACGGAAAAAAGTGGCAACGTTCAACAGAATGTTTAGTTTACATCTGTTGGAAATTTTCTTCGCTAGAAATAGAACTATTTCTTTAGATATAAAATATAATTCAATCAGCGCAATAAAAAACTCCAAACAGTTGCAAAAAAACGTTTTAAATGTGGCCAATGATACAGAAGAGAAGAAGATTGAATCAACTGAATAATTAAATCAAGGTCGGAGATCTTTGTGAATTAAATAGCAGCAGATAATCTTGTTCTTTATTTAATCATGAATTTCATTAAATATAATTGTTTATCTTTAAAATCTCAATTTTTATAAAATTATAAAGCTATCAACAAATGAAGTGACAAAAGTCGCAATCATTGAGGAAAACCGATCCCCAGATCAATCAAAAGTTGGCGAATAAAAATATAATTATTCACGGTAAAGTAAATTAGTGACAGATTTTGCATTAATTGCTGTGCAATCAACGAGACTTCAATGGACGAGACAGTAAAATGGTTAAATGGGGTATCGTTCTGTATAGTCGAGCCAGCGATGGTAAGTTTCGGTGGTATCGCAGCGGGGAGGGATTTGCATTCGCGGAAAGGTGGCAATTACTCGCGGAACGGAATATAACGCAATTATCGAATTAACCCTCGCACCCCCACATAATTGCTCGCGACTTCACGATTTAAGTGGATAATCATTGGGAACCGGCTGACCGGGCGAGCGCCGAAATTCGCCGGGCGAGCGTCAGAGAATGTGGGGCGGTCGATCGAGCGGTGCATCGTGTAATTTACCTTGCACGTTACGTACGCACGCACCGTTTGCTCTAATGGCGAGTTTAACGGGCGACCCCGCTTCCTTCCGATGAATTCCGATCGAGAACTATCGAGATCCAGGTCTTGTCTATCTTCTTCCGCGTATCTCTATTTAGATCAGGCATGAAAGAAAGATTGCACTGAGAGAAAACCCAAACAACATAAGGAACATAAGACATCTTGATATAGCTTTGTAAATTTGTAAAAATTGAGATTTTAAGATAAAAAAAATTATTTAATAAAATTCATGACTACATAAAGAATAAGATTTTGTCTACTATATGATTACTTAAAAATGTCTTAAAAAACGTCTTAAAGACATTTTTGTGAGAACCATTTAAAAAATGTCTTATGTCCCGACTTTATGTTGTTTGGAAGTGTTACTTAAGTGTTACTTAAGTATTACTTAAGTGTTTGGTATTTGTATCTGATTGCATGGTAAAATAATTATGAATAGAAACTCCAGTTTTATAATTATTATTGCTATAATGTTAATAATAATACACTGTTGTATTTACACGGAAAGAAAGATTTTGTTAGAAGATCTAAAATTTTGTTGAATACAGATTTGAAAATAACTTTGCTGAATTATCAAAATAATTATATTGAAAACTAAAAAATAATTGGCAATGCTGCAAAAAATTTTAATATATTCTAACAACCGGTTTGAATTTCCAAGAAAGTTATTTTGCGAGTTTAACAAAATTATTTTCAGATCTATGTATCTTGTAGAAAAATTTTTATTTCAGCAAAACCATGTCCTTCATTCTATAAATTAAAAATATTATTTCTATAAATTAAAAAAAAGTATATTGGCATAAAAAACAACTATCTAAACACTTTTCTCTCACTGGAGTCGTAGAACATCCTTCTTGTAAAACTTTCTTTTCTAAGATTTATTATGAAATATATCGGTAATAATTTGACGCGGCGTAACATGCTTGTCTATTTCGATCGAGCGGAGGAAATCGATCGAGCGATTGGTAGCGCAGACTCGAGAAAACTTTGCTCTTGATCGAAATGGTTACTCGGTCGCGCAGGAGGGTGCCGCATTGTTACGTTTATAGCCTTCATTTTCACCTTCGTCTCTCTCATTCGCGCGGGCCTCATTGTCTCGCGGGCTGCTGAAAAACGTCCATTGTACGTCGATTTCAATGCACGAATCTCAAAATTGGGCGCGCGATTGTTTCACTCTTCTTTGAGTCTATTCTTCTCAGCGCCGGCTAATCTGTCGGCATTGACCGGCACTGACGACGAAAATCGGCGTCAGTTTAGATTTCTAGAGGAATCCCAAAAGTCCGGAGCACTGAAACCATAAAACTAAATCGTGTAATTTTTTACGAATCTCTCAAATTATGACTGACGGTATACTTTCTTTGCATCATATCCACAAAAGACTTTCAAAAATTTTTATAATTTTATAAACTTAATAAATAATACACAACAGAACTGAAATCTCGTATGTTTACAAGATTCTATTTTTTAGGCAGAACATTTTACATCGATTTTTTTTTTAGATAAATGGATTCATCGTGTATAATCTTAGACGTGGTACCGTGTGAAACTCGTCAATTTTTTCGAACGAAAACATTCGTAACTGTCTTATATTCCTCTGGTTGGAAACTCCGATTCAATCACGGGCACCACCCCCTCGTTTCAAAGAACGCTTCCTCAGCCTTAATCACTTACACTTAATCACTACGAGAAAAGCGGTTTTGTTGAAATTTAAAAATTTAGCTAAATACAGATCTGAAAATAATTTTGTTTGTATCATCAAAGTAATATAAGACGCTCAAATTGGTTGCTAGATAATGTTAAAATGTTTTATAACATTGTCATTAACGCTTAAGTGTTCTATATAATTATTTTAAAAGTTCAACAAACAAAATTATTTTCGGATCTGTATTTATTTTATTTTTTCGTATTCGTTTTACAATTTATGCTTATGGGAAAATTCTTCGTCGTACGATTGTATGCACCGATTCTCTTCTTCCGGCAGTACTTGTATTCGATATTGGACTTTTTGGAGGCAATTGAGAAAAGATTCATGAAGATTCCAGCCTCAATGCCTTCTGGAGAATCTGGTCACGAGCGATTTTGATAAAATTCTACGAGAAAGAAGAATATATATTTATTTCGTTTCTGTATTTTATACTGTCTCACTCTATAATCTTAATTAAAATTATAGAGTGATACAGTACAAGTTACATTGAGATAATATATATTAGATAGTATATATACAGAGAGAAAGAGAAAGTACATATACCTTATAGAATTTTGACAAAATCGTAGAAATTCTGTTATAAGATGTTTAGTGTATTTTTTTCTAGAGGAAGCATTCTCTCTTTTATTGTTTTATTCTCGAAATTCCCAATTCTTCAATTAGTAACTTTCCTAACAGATACTGAAACTGATCTTCTTTATTACGATCTCTTGGATAGATTTTCCCCTCATTTATTTCCCTTTGGCAGATAGTCGCGCACAAACGAGACCAGCGGTTTTCTCAAGCCGCATTACAAATCACCGAAATGGCCCCCGGGGCCACCACGATTCCGAGTCCTTTCTCAACCGAGGCGGCCCCTCGAAAGTTCCGAAAATCAATTTTTTTCCCCAGGGCGTCAATTAAGCGGAATTTTTCCGTCTTCGACGTAGGTCCGGACAAGAAAGAGAGAGAGGAAGAGAGCAATGATTTCGGTCTTCGGAAGCCTTAATCGTTGCTGTTGCTCCCCGTTTCTACCGACCATTGCAATTTTCAGTCTTTCGGCTACTGCAATCGTTCTCTCTCGAGGGTCATTCGTCTAGGTGTTAATCCCTCTAGAGAGGACGTGACTCGGCACCGGTTTTCTCAGGCGAACGGCAATGGTAACGACAGGAGAACAAATATTTAGGTATCATCGGACTAGACGTCATCTCTCGCATGCATTTCGCCCGCCTAATCGACGACTCTATTCTATCGCGGGAATAATATTGAACTAATATTATTAGAATCGTAGCAACAGATGTGTGTGTAAAAAAACCTGATATTCTCTTCGTTTGCATATGCTATTATTTTAGGTAGCGTAGAATTTAAATAGTAAGGTTTGCAAACATGCACTTGTATTCTTTAAAACTTTCAGAACGAATTGTCTCTGAAATCTCACTCTTAAAAATTGAAAATTGAGTCACTTTTTGCAATTATTTTATAAGATTGGCACAATTTTTTTTTATTCTTTAGGATTCTACTCCAAGAATTTAGAGAGTAGTATCCAAGTTTAGATCGGCGAGCGACTTCAATCGTTAGCTTCGACGATTAATGTACGAACGGCGTGAGGGTGTCGGTGACTCGACGGGAAGTTTCTGCGGAGTTCTCTATTTCATCTTTCGATTATACACTCAACCGTGAGTACGCGTATAATCGGCTTACACGTGTTCGCAGTTAACGCGATCGAACACGCGAGAAGGGTTGATCCGAGGCTCTTTCTCTCGCACCTTCGGCAATCGAAAGGCCTGCGAAGCGAAAAGCTCAGCGGTGCGAATTAGGCGCGCTTTGACAATTCTAATCTTGTGAAATATAACGAGCGAGAAATATAACGAGCCGTGAAAGAGAAAGAAAGAGAGAAACGTGTCGGATTACATAAAACACATCGTGGTCGAGGTACTCAAAGGGTGACGCTTGCTAAATGGCGCTAATAGTAATCCTATTCATTGTGACGTGATACTTTAGGCGCGTTGTATCGTCCTACTTGTGCGGATTATGAGTGGAAAGGATGAGCGACTTTTTTTACGAATAGCAGAACAGATGAAGACGATGTCTCCCTCTAAGGTGTTGAAATAAGAGCTCTATTATATTTACTTTATATATCATCCGTAATATATACAAATCCGTAATATATGTAAATAAAAAATAAATGAGATGTATAATACACGTTATGGAAGAGAGAGTTCTTAAAATTTACGTCCAGTCAATTTTTATATAGGTATAATTATAACTAAAAATTTATTTATTCAGTAGAAAATATCATATGTAGCAGAATTATTTCAATGAGAGAAAGTAGCTACCATTTTTCCAATCTGTATATAAAATTATATTATTTTTAGTTATAATCACATAAAAAATATAAATGGACTAAATTTCAAGATCTTTTTTATCTTTTTCTCAAAATATCTTACTTATTTCTCATATATCTATGTTATATGGATGACATAAGAATAAATATAATATAGCTCTTGTTTCAATATTTGCAGAAATATCTATATAATATATTATTATTTTATATATATAATATATAAAATATATTTTATAATATAATATATTATATGTGATATAATAATATATTTAATATATATTTAATATATATTTTTTCAATATTACTTAGAAATAAATGATAATTGTAAATATTTTAAGAAGAACTTCAGCAAGGAAATTTTAATAAGCACTACAATATGAGAGTTAAAGATCTTTCTAGTTAAATGCTTCAGTCTTGTGCATCTTCAAAGTGCTGCTCGGTAATAACTGCCGACAACTTCATCGGACGAACGAGACACGAAAGGGAGAGTCTTACGCCTGTCAGTCTCATCTCGTCTCGTCTTACCGTGAGCCGCGGGGATTCAAACCAGTCTATTACACCCGCGTCCTAGTTATTAATTATACTCGTGCCACCGCGGTCGCTTCTTGCGATTAAACGCGCACGCATCCCGCCGTCATCTCACACTGAGTGATTCATTTCGGAAGTGTGGCTGTTCGCGGCGGGACATCAATACGCGTTTCATATAAACGTCCAACTCGATCTATATCCAGCTGTTATCTAACATATGTATTACATTAGTCCGAGCATTGTAATCCCTCGTACAAGTAGATCTCACACCGCGCTAAGATACATTCTTATCCCTCCACCAGCAACATGAATTTTAACTCTTCCGTCAATAATGCTCTTCGAAAAATGGAGCAAATTTTTTATTGTTCTGAATTATATAAAAATTTGGAAAAATTCTGATATACTTATCAAAAATAACAATGTAGAGTTTTTATAATCATAAAAGTCGGATTGTATTAATTTTACTTATTTTTATACAGATTTACATATATCTATTAAAATTCACAATCAAAATATCGATGGGGCCTTTAAGAACTTCAGTTGCTGAAATGAAAGGTTAAAAATAATGGAACGTAATTTTATTCATTACATAGACATAGAATGTTAAATTGTCAGCTGATAAAAATCTACCCCGAAAAACTCCGCGCCAATTTCATCAGAGAAAATTGAAAATTTGACTAATTTTCTTTCTTGTACAAAAGTCTAATAGCCTGACGACTGTACGATCGCGATCGAGCGCGTTGCAATTGACGGATTAAGTATCGTTTGACACGCGAAAGCGGTCGTTCACGTGCACCGTGATGAGAAGCGAGTGCACGGGCTATAAACGCACGGCCCTGTTGTTTTCTCTACTCTCGTATAATTACGATTATAGGAGCGCGCACGTGTGCGTCGGTGGTGCTTTACCTCGCGTCGGAGATCGTGGGAACCGGCGTGAAGGGAGAGAAGGACGAGGCTCCGAAGAGCGTAGAAGGAGGAAGGAAGGAAGGACGGACCTCGGCGGATCTCGAAGTGGAGAAATGAACGAAGAGAAGGATACGAGGAGAAGAGGTGGAGGCAAGCGGGGGTGAACGCGGAGGCTGAGCCCCGAATTTCTCTCTGTTTCCCCCTTCCCCCCCC
>NW_017257230.1:650062-713834 GCF_001594055.1 Mycetomoellerius zeteki | reverse complement strand
TTTCCCTTTCCAGCCCGGAGTACTAGAAACGCGGACGCTGTAACGATCCGTTGTGCTGCTGGAGTGCGTCACAATGGTACTCCCAGTATTATGGGCTCGATCAAAGCGTTATATTGTTTGAGGTCTTATTGCACCGGCCGTGTAAACTCTCTGCGCGTCGACGAAGAGGGTTTCGACGGGGCGACACGTACCAAAACACTTACCGGTCGTCGCTTATTATCGATAGCTTGCAACCCTTTTGATCTGCGAGGCGCAATCTTGCTCCGCATAAACGCGTTTAATACACAAAGTAATTTTTTATCACCTACTCTCTGCGGTATTCTTGCGGATCTCGCAGAGATGATTGAGGATTATTATTATATAACGCATGATTAATTTTACACTCTTGGCGCGTAAACATACTTTTCTCTTGTACGACATTTTTCTTTTACACTATAAATTCAAATACGATTTAAATAAAATTTTCATAAAATGTATTTTAAATATTTTAATTAATAATGTATCTTTTAATTATTAACTCAAATATCGATTTAAAATTAAATTCTTATAAAATGTTATTTTCATCAAGAATTTGTTTTTGGCTTCTCATACCCAACGTAGATTAACTTTAATCTTAACTTACTTTTATCTTTTTTCAGTTCTAAAAATTAAAAAAGGATAAAGAGTACATTAAACCAAAAGTTAAAGTTAATCTATATTGACAGAAATGAACATTATTGTATTAGACAAGTGTTACAAGTTTTATGAAACATCAACAAAGAGAATTATTGCACGTAATAATTCCTATCACGTATTAATTAAGAAAGTATTAATTCTTACGTCACATTTCTTGAGCGGCAGCTGTGACAAGTGAGTTTTTATTACGCCGGGGATTTACATCTAACATAAGAACAGACCGCGTTTACATTGTGTTCCCAGATAATTTGCCGTTAAATACAATAGAGACGTTTTTCCCAAGGAGAAAGAGAAGGACATGACCGTGGCGGCGGGCCACGCGTACAAGACCGGACCCCATCGACGCGCGATAATTGGTGGCTCAGGAGAGAAGTATTCCTACGTCGGTGGATCGTCGTCCCTCTTCGTTGCATTCGGTCGTAGTAATTTAGCAGGTAGCCAAAGGCCGTGGTCTCGCGGTCGGGGATCACCAGTCGTCCTATCTCACGAGCCCTTCCACCCGGTCCCCTCTCCTCCTTCCTCTCCTCGGTCACCCGGTCGTCCGCTGCAACCCGCGCGTATTTAAAAGCGTTTAAGGGCGCTCTCCAGGGCTCGAGTGCTCTCCTGCCCCGGATCCACAATGGTTCTTGCGTATTATTTGTTGGTGAAATAACATGCTGTCAGTTATGGGGGATATGCTAAATATATAGGCACGCTAGAGATTCCCGAAGGAGAATCGATCGAACTCCAGTCGGTCGTTCCGTCGTGACGCTCGAGTGTTGTGCTTCGAGTCACGGCGAGCCACGGCACGCTTGGAAAGAATGGGAGGGATGAAAGGTGGAGGAGGCGGAGGGCGATCTTTATACACTCAGGGGCCCTCCTTCACGAGACAATTCGTAACAATCGAGAAGGCATCAACCACCGCGCGGTTTCGCTTCGGAGATGGATGGATCGCGCGGATCGGATCAATTCGAACGCGCGGGCACCCTTCGTCTCGATCTCGCAGCCCTCCCCCCTTTCAATCGACGCGCCGGGAAGGCGTGGAGGTACCGTTTATTTTCCTTTTTTTTTTCGGGGCCCCCGCCGTCGATATTCGACAATCGTCTTTCTCCTACCGCGCGCGGGAAAGGCATCGCAAGGATTCCGGATAGAATTCCGTGCGCGCTACCGACGCCGGATCTTTTTATGCCCGGCTACGTCTCCTCGTAAAACCATGGGGCTTGGGCGAAATAATATTGACCCTTTGATATTTGGCGAGGAGTTTATAAAGCGGGAGTCAACGCATGGCCAGAAAAAATTGGGCACGCGTACGACCGGAGAATAGTTCGCAACAAAAGATCTAAAATTTTTATTTCATTTTGTGATAAAAAGCTCAAATGTATTTTGTAAGACAATATAAAATCGCCAAATCAATTTAGATCGGCCGAGCGCATAAAGAAAATCAACTAATCAGAGTCTTTTATTTCATGGAAAGGAAGAAAATGAAAGACTTTGATTGACCCATTTTTTTATGCATTATGCAAAACTACTCTGCTGAAAATAAAAATCGAAGTCGAAGGGAAGAGTATCGAAAACATAAATGAAACTTCTAGAAAGCGAAAATTAAAACAATGAGAAGTAAATGTCTCTTTTACGTTTCGTTGTTTGAATTTTCGCCTCCTATTCTCTAAAATCTTTAGAGAGTGGAATCTAATTCTAAAGAGTGACAATTGAGCCAGTATTGAAAAGATTGACGCAATTGTTAATTTTTAAGAGTGAAATTTCACTCTTTAGAGTTACATTCTACTCCAAAGATTTTAGAGAGTAGAAGCTTTATTTACGTTTCTGTTGTTCTCTTCTCACATTCAACTTACGCTCCGATTTTTATTTTCGCCAGGAAGTGCTTCCGCCTTTTCTTTGAAAACATGTTTCTGTTATGATGAGAAGACGGATGTTCGCAAGGAAAGTTGCTGTATATATGAGTTATTATTTTACGCTCGGGGCCCATGGCCTCTATGCTTACTTAATCTAATAAAGCAACTAATAACTAATAATAACTTAATACACTCAGACCTGAAAGAAGACCGTAATTACGTATACTCTTTAATTATGTGGATCCTGCGCTCGATCGAATCGACGTTATTTGATTATCGAGCTCGGGCGCGTACATAAAATAACGAAGGGGAGGAGCTGTTTGTTTTTCGGACATTGATGGGGCCCGAGCGGCAAATTTAGGGCCAAATCGGCGTCCGATCGAATGTACTGAGCTCGGGCAGACACGGTCATGTGAGAAGAAGAGTAATGTCAACATTTTTTGCAACTATGGCAGAATGAGCAATATTTATATGTATGTTCATTATCTGAGTCAAGTATTATAAGCGAGATATATCTTTATTCTTGAATGTGTATTGATACGTGCCATTTTAATTAACTATACTAGTTATTGCGATAAATATCACATGTCTCACAATCAGTAGTCGAATTAAAAAAGATGGCCGTTTCGGATAGTCGGGAGATTCCAAGTTTAAACTGTGACAGAGGTAATATTTTTCGCAATAAGTCCTTCACAGTGTTTTAAGATACTTATTAGCATTATTATTAAATTGATTAATTTAATTTGTGATATTACAATTTCAGTTCATAATTACGTTTGAAGTCCAATAGTAATAGCTCAGCATACAGTGAATATAAACAGTATTTGTACTGTAGGGGAAATATCTTCAAAAACCTTGTTTTTAAAAAGTAAACATTAATTAGCATTTTATTAACTAAAAATAAAATAGATCGTATATCTCTCAAAATTATTTTGCCTAAAAGGATGTGTGACAATTAAAATATATTATCTTAAAAATAATCGAGAATGGAAAATTGTATTATTTGGACGCACAAAAATATTAATACAGTCAAGAAATTTACCTTTCAAGATCAACAATACGTAAAACTCTTGTGTTCAAGACAGAACGTACTAATTGTAAAATTTCTAATTAATGAAAAAATTATATTTTCTACAAAAAAGGCTTTTTTACAAAAAATTTGTTCTATACGAATATTTTTTGCACTTAATAAATATTATTATAGCCACCAAGCCGTAACTCTTTTTTATTTATTTGATTAATCAATCTTATGTGTCCTAGATGCATACGGAGTCTTCCAATTTCTCCATTATATGCGAAAGAAGAAAGAATGCTCACTTTAGCAGACAGTTCGTTCTAAAATAAGCATATAGGATACGATCCGCGCGTATACATGATTAAAATAATATGACGCACGCGGCGTCCTTTCTCTTTCTTAAGTACTTATCATAATAGGATGAATAGGGTAACGGTCGGTCGAGAAAATGAAGTGGACCGCGATGCTGCGCGATCCGTACGCAGCTGCGTTACCGCAATACACGTGCCGCCGTGTTTCGCGCGCGTGTGCCCCCCGCGTTTGCTTGTCGTTACGCGATAAATGGCACGTGGCCTGCTTTTAATCCCACGAGCCACTCGCGAAAGCGTTATCGTAGTAATTAGCTGCGAGAAACGAGAAACTCGAGATGTGTAATCCTCGTGTAATATCGTCGCATACCGTTACCCGCGCAGATGCTGCGAGCAATTTTCATTATAATATGAACATGTTCTCCATTCTTCTGTGATAAATGATGTATACGTTTATCCGCTATATAAACGGGAAGAAAAAAAACGTGTATCGTATTCCGAAGAAAGCTCTCCGGGACATATAGAAAGATCATTGCTGCAAAATATGATTAATTGAAAATGATGAATAATATATTATAAAGAGAAACAGAATTCTTTCTCTCTTCTTTTTTTCTCGTAAAGCCTATTCTACAATGTGCTCTCTGCTTCCTGTGACTTGCTTCTTTATACTTCTTGCCTTTTTTCCTTTTTGTCGACAATCGTACTTCTTGTCACTTTTGCAATAAGCAAAAATTTCCGGAGAACTCTCTTCAGATCACGATACATGTTCTTTCTGTTTGTAAAAGCACGTTGTAGAATAGGTTTTTGTCTTGTCTTGCCCGAAACGAGAGAAAATGAATACGTCAAAATATTATAAATTTAGGAAACATAAGCGAATTTAGAAAACGCACACGAATAACGAATCTCATAAGCGTAACAAGATTTCTGCTGAGGCCGACTGATAACCGACCGTACGGCTGTATAGGGAAACGAGAGTCGGGCAATTAACGTCGAGCCGGTGCGATGCCCGATTACGTTTTTTGCTACAAAAGAGGTGCGAGCGTGACTGACAGGCGAGGGGGACGACAACTCGCTCTTCTCGCGGCTTTTTCGGGGCATTCGCTATTTCGCGATGAGGTGAGAAACGAGATCTCGTTAGGATCCAACCTGGTTAACGTTATGACAACCTCCTCCCGGTCGGCAATTACCGGATTACAATGTAAAGATGCTAAAGGTGGTAAAACGCTGACAGGGTCACCCCCGCTTATCGCGGGATCCCCTTTGAGGGATCCCCTTAACGAGTTACAAGGTGTGGGCGGACGTCGGTGCGTGAGACGCGTCGTTTCGCCTTATATCTTGACGGGATAATTTTCTCCCTCGCAGCTTATCCCTCCTCCCTTCCGTTCCGCGTATAATTCGCACGCGCTTTTACATCGTCAGGGCTGGTGAGATGATTTCGTAGGCCGAGAGGATATTTTGGCTTATTTATCACGTAAGTTTTCAGCAACGCGCATCGGATCCCCGCGTCTAGAAACCGCTCCTCGTGAACGATCATCGTTTGCCAACGCGATTATTATTGCGAACTATTATGCGAGACACGTTTTATAAAAGAGTGCCAATTTACTTCTAGTTTGGGGTATAAAATTTGTTACAAATCGAAAAACTTTTCTTCCTTGACCGCTGATATAAAAACGTCGCAAAAGGTAATTTTTTATAACTATAAAAATGAATTTAGGCTCAAATTTAAATCATGCCAAAATAAGAATCGAAAAATTCACTATCACACATGATAGTGAATTTTTTGTATAAATAACGAAAAAATAAGAGTATAAGTTTCGAGCTTTATTTTTGGTTCTAATTTTTTATACCGTAATTTTTTATGTTTATCACTTCGTATTCTAATTTTCAATTTTATAATTTGTTCCGCAAATTTTAACCGATAACGTGTCTTCGCTCTGCAAAAAAAAATGTACATTCCCACATGGGGGGCGGTAGAAAACGTTTCGCAAGCGCGTCTCGTAAAAGCTTCGCGCGCGTTTCACGTACGCGAAACGCACCTTACGCGTGTCATTTATGCGTAAGCTGCACTTTAGCCGCTCTTTTATTTCCGCCGAGGTGTTCTGGCTATCGGTCAAGGTAAAGTGTTATTTGATTTGTGGCTGGAGCAAAGAGGAAGAGCCCGTGTTCGCCTGTAATAAGCGAACCGCCTCTTCCTCAATATATATCCTGCCTTGATGGCTCAATGCGTGTGCGTGTGACCGCGTAAGAAAGCCTCGGCTTTGCAACGCGAAACCGCGAAACGGATGTAACTGCACCGTGAGTCGTGCGAGTTGTAAAGAATATCTCTTTCACGCAGACACAATGAGCTTTCGTTGAACGGGAGCAGACAAATTGTTTGCTTATCTCTAGAACGAATCTCTTAATTGCTTGTTTAAATCGCACGTGAACAATAACAAGTCCAGGTAGAACACATAATTAAGTCATAATATTATAGAAAGCCATCATGACGTCATTTGATACTTAAAAATGAATTTATAAGTGACAAATGAAGTCATGATATCCTTATGATATTATGACTTCTGTGTTCTACTTGGGAGTGAATTTGAAAGCAACAGGGATATAGAACACTTTCAAATTTTCTTGTAATCTAAAAATACAATCTGGAAATAATTGTTTAGGAGTTCTATTTTGCAGTTATTGCTATGTGCCTATAATGTGTACTTGTTATTGCTGTAATGTTAGTAATAATAATTACATTTGTAGTTCTAACAAAAAAATACATAATTGGCACCGAAAGTAAACTATAAAATATAATTAAATTATAATAATTGCAACCATTTTTTTCTTTCAATATATTAAAGCATTTTTATATTTTAACGTCATAATTATGGATTCATCTCAATATTAATTTTTTATTATCTTCGTTGATTTAAATGTATATAAAAATTCCACTGGCCTTGCAATAGAAACGTCAAAAAACTTTCCATCATCAGAATCTTCTGCTTCCTAAAAAAAGATACGCTTCTGTCGATCATCGAGAGGATAGGTTTTTTCCTCAGGCTATCTGCTAAAGAGACGAGTTGTTTTTAATACGACCATAAAGAGAGGGATTCATGCATGCACGAGTCGAGCAAAGAGTACGAATACAGAGACAGACGAAGCCATACGAAGCCATAACGCGCGAGGCTGCAACGCGATAAAAGTCTTTAGGCACCTGTCGTTCGTGTTCAGATCGCCAGAAAGAACCGGCACAGATGCTGCCGCTCGTTCTTCCCGCCAAGACAACGAACTGACACTCGTTCGAAGATATATATCCACTATTAACGCTAACGGGCTCCCTCACCGTTATCTCCTAGCCGTAAATACGTAATTAATCGTATCTACTTTAGCGAATGACGTGAGTACGCAATCGAGTAGTGCGGATGATTTGAGATTGATTTCAAGCAGCACTTGCCCGAGATTCTTATTTTAATACTATAAATTAATTTTAAAGATGAGATAAATATTTTTATCATTGATTTGTTCGTAACAATTAAATTTAGAATAGAAAAGTTTGAATCATTAAAAAAATTATGTTGGACGTTCAAACTTGTTAGAATGTTAAAACTTTTTGCAATATTATTTACGTTATATATTATATACGTAATTATTTTGATGATTCGTCTCTGACAAAATTATTTTCGTATCTATACTTAATTTCTAGATATTATAGCAAAACTGTTCTTTCCATGTAAAATCAAATACACACATATCTGTGACTTTTTGTATAGATTTTTATTTGATCATTTATTTTTATTGATGCTAGAAAGATATGTTCTTAATAAGGATAAGCTTTTGATAATAATTTGATGTAGGATCGTTGCGAGAAAAACACTGAAATCCCGAGCGGCACGACATACCCGGCGTTGATGTCTCCAAAGCCAAGTCTTTTCATGGATGCCCTAGAGATGCAATAAAGCGTTTTATAACACATTAAAATAATAATAATAATACACTGACAGAAAAGAATATTCTAAAACAATTTACTTAACAAAAGAAAATTATTCGATGGATTCTAATAACTTAGGTTTTTCTATAAAGATATTTTTTCTCTCAATATATACAACAGCCTTTTGCTCTACATATTCATAGAATGTATTTCTTTTGGTTTTCGGAGTTCGGATAATCTATAGAAGAAATCAGCGTTGTATCGTTGATTTCTTCCGGACAAATAAGATAACGCGCGTTTTTCGGCACCAACGAGCGCGTTCCGAAGCGTACGAGCGTATAATTTCTCGACGTTACACACGATCGATTTTACCACCGTTGTCCGCTCCGCTTCCACGCACTCCGCTTAATCAGCGTCAGTAACCTTCGATTGTCGTCGAACCAAGATCGTGTACGGATAAAGCCCGAAACAAGCCCGCCTGGACCACCCGGGCTATTCGAAGTGACACGCTCGAACGAGAGGTACGACACGATCCCGTGGTGTCCGATGTCGCATCGGGAATGTTCGACACCTATAAGCGGTTGTTCATACATATAGAAAATCGGTGGCACTACCGATCATCGTCATCGTCTTGATCGTCAAGTAAAAACGCGACGTCATTATCTTTAACTTGATCTTCGCATTATTGATACGATAAAAATAAATTGCCTTTTATTTCGTTAAATTACCAAACAAATTTTCGATGGCAATTCAGTTCCTATGAATTAGCTAATTTGTAAAAGTTTAATTTCGCATCATATGTTTGAAAAAGAAGGAAAATTTGCATAGAGAAGTCTCAAAATTATATAGATTTAATTAACATACTTAGTCAGCACATTTTAAAGATGTAACGAGTGTAGTCTCTACAAAAAAGTGACTAAAATAAGAAATTTATGCTTTCTGTATAAAAATACACATGGAATAGTTTAATAATTTTAGTATTTATATATTTAATAATACAATTTTATAGTTTAAACGAACATTTTCTCACACATTTTAAATTATTTTTTAAAAACATGTCTTTTTCTTATTGATAATTTTGATCTAGAATCTAAATCGCTAACTATATGTATATCATAAAATAAAAAAATTATATTAAAAACTTATAGATTTTTCTACATTATATTTAAAAATAATGTAAAAGTTATTATATATATATTTAACTTTTGTATTATTTTTAAATATAATGTAGAAAAATATAATTTTTTCATATAATTTTTTATTTTATTAAAATACACGCAATACGTTCTCAATAGTACTTCTTAATTTTTTGAATATTATAATTAAACATATTTTTAAATAATTCGAAAAACAAAAATCGAGTAAGTTCTTCATGAGATGCGAATGCAACGTGCGCCTTTAATAATCGGTTTGATCTAAATGTGCGTTTCGAAAAGAATGACGCGTAATCTGTAAGGTAATATCTACTAATCGTATTTCACCGAAACCTTTCTTTTCGCGGACCATCAGCCGGACGCATTTGTTAATGATAGCAAAAGAGGACCCGCCGTCTTCGAATGTTCCAAACGCGTATTTCGTTCACTCATTAACTATGCATTTTGGGAAGATCGGGAAAATCTCGCTAGATATCCGAAGTGAAGAAAGTGCTATCCTTGTAAATTTCTCTTTCCATCCTTCCAAGTTTTGAAGTTACTGCGAGGGAATATCGTAATCTGATCGTATCCTTCGATACTGGCGAAAACTTGGAAGAGAGAGAGAGAGAGGAGAGCAATGCGGGAACGGAGTGAGAGGAAACGAAAAGATCGAACGATGGTGTAGAGACGACACGATCTTCGACGGAAGGATCCCGGGGTCTCTCTTCGCACCTATTTTAACGCGCAGACTTTATCGCAGATCGGATCAGCCAATATTTGTCTCCCAAACGAGAAATTCTGCTGCCAGGAGCCTCGCTGTTTTCGTCCTTCGGTACACTTATAGCGATCCAGATCTTGAGCTATTTGTCGCCTCTTGAGAAACACAAGACGGCAAAACGACCAGGAGTTATCGCGTTGCTTTCCGAAAAGCCTTCCTCGATCCTGGGAAAGCTGCGAGGTTTGATATTTGATATCCAGATTATTTTTGCAGCTTTTTTTTTCTTTTAATTATAATAAAAAGAAGAAGATAAAATATCATGATTAATGTTATAGGAATGACACATTGAACAAATTAATGACTTATATCAATTTATTTTTTCAAGTTTCTCTCACTTGAGATGAAAAAAAGAAGATAAAAAATTTAATTTATATATAATGATTAATGTTATCATTATATGACATTAAACAATTGATTTATATAACTTATTTATATAAATTGTATTATTATGTATATCATACAACTTATATTATTTAATTCAATTTTTTTCGAGTTTCTGTCTTGCTATTTTGATCACCTTTGGCGTTCATTTTTTGCATCTGCATGAAGGATAATTTATCAAAGAAAGATATTAAATCCAAAATGAAACGCAAGTACGTTGATACTCTTAAGTAAGTACTCTTGTCGATGCAAGTTTTACAGAAATTTGAACGGGTTCTCATGAAGACGGCGCGATAAAACGTCCGGTCGAGCTATCGAAAACCGTCGCCGCCCACATCCGGAGGAATCGGGGAGCGGCGGTGGTGGCGGCGCCATCGCCTCCGGATCGCTCGTGAGGCGTTTGTTGGTTTTACCGGTTATAAAATTGTTAATTCGCGCGTTTATCCCGTACGCGGATCTCGGAGCCTCCGTCCTAAATTGGGCCGCTCTCATAAATCTCACGACCCGTCCGTCCGTCCAATTTCAGATAATACAGCGAGACCGACGTACTGAAGGTGAAGGCATCGTCGTAACGTTTCTCGCGAGACGTGAAACAGGACGTTGACGTTTTCTCACCCTCATGAGAGAAACTCGACGCGATCCCGAGGGCTGAAATTATTTAATTTCTATGAATACGTTAAACAAGTTCTAATACGAATTAAATAAAAAATTGTTTTTACTCTGGGTATGTCATATTCCCATTGTAAGTGAAAGTTAAAAATTTAGCTGGACACAGATCTGAGAATAATTTTGTTGGATCATCAAAATAATTATATAGAACGTTTAAGCATGATGAGCAGTGCTCCAAAAAGTTTCAACATTTTAATAATCTGGAATAATTCATCAAAAATGATATAATTCAAAATATCATCGGTTTACTTTGATCAGCTAAATTTAAAACAATTTCTTCTTCGATCATCAAAACTGTCTTAACTGTAATGTTCTCAGCTTGAATTGTTTAGTCCAACAGAATTTAGTATGTAGCTAAATTTTTAGATACTTCAGTAAAATCGTTCTTTCCGTGTAGAAATATAAAACAGTCAGCTGCGAAATTTTTCATCCTCACTTTGAATCGGTGTACAAAAGAGAGTATCGAAATGAAGAAAGCACATCCCCTTTCTGTTCATCTCGGCACCGACTGTCGTCGCGAGATGATTTCCGGCGTCATGATTCGGCACGATTTCTTCAAAGCACGGGTGCATATATCGCGGGTCCCGGGCCCCATCGTCTCCGAGGGTAGTGAGAATTAAGGCAAAGGCCAGCATATATATGTATATATATAAAAGAGGGGGTGAGAGGACGAGACGCGCGCTATCCTGCACGGGTTGGCCCTGTCGAGGGAGGACGACAGGGCCATATGGAGAGCATACGGCGAGCAGCAGGCTCTCTGCACCCGCTTCCCTCTTTCGAGGGTTTAATCTACCCGCGCCCGCCAAACTACTGTCCAAAGAAATCAGGTAAGCTCCAAACTTTGGCGCGTCTCCGTTTCCGCTATTAGGCATTTTTACATATGTGCGGACGCAGCCGCGCGCGCACGTGACGTATGGATCCGCTCTTAGGAGATTATCTCAACGCACTTGTGGAACGGAAGGGATGTTATATCATTTATTCCGTGTCGACGCGTTCTTCGACTCTCTCAATCGTTACCGCATAAAACAAGCTGATGGAATTTTTATTGACAAATGTACATCAATCTATTCTAGGTAACTTAAGATCTGTTTTCTGTGGTTGAATTAGTGTACACTTTTGGAACTTAAAAGCCTGGTTTTTCATTTTCTAGTTAACTTGTAGTTAAGCTTAACTTGATGTTTTATCCAATGAGCTTCACTCATGACATCATCATATGTAGATGAAGCCCATTGGATAAAACATCAAGTTAAGCCTAACTACAACCAGATAATAAAAAATTGGGCCAAGTGAGATAGGTATGTTTGATATTTGACGAAAGCGAGAAAGAAAATTCTAGTGCAGTCTAGTGCAGGAATAAAAACAGATGATCTACGATCTTGCATTCTTCAACGCAAAATATTAGGTCTTTTATTTCTGTGCCAATGTTAGTATCTTAACGTAGGCATATTTTTATCCAGCCAGAAATGATCGGTCAAATCGACATCAATCAACATCGATTCTACTAATTATTTCCAGCGGGATAATTATATTAATATAACATGGTACATTGAAAAAAGTATATTGACAAAAGTCTGATAATACCAAATATTGAATAAAATAATTTCAATCAAATGTTTGACTAAAATAACCAAAAATAATTTTACCTTTCTAAATATTTAATAATTATTTTCAAACGGTTAGTTATATTATTATGTTTGGTAATACGTAAGTATTTAAAAGAGTAAAATTATTTTCGATTATATCACTCTACATTTAAAATCTAATTATTTCATTCTACATTTGATAATTATTATATCTCTTCAGTGAAAATAGTACGATCGCGATTTATGAAAGAGTCACGCAGAGAGTGATGACGCGGTCCGCCATGAAGACGCAGATCGAGAATCGGAAGCATTTAAAGAGCAGAACCCAATTAAAAGGAGCCAATATCCGATCATCGACGATCTCGGGACTGTAACAAGCGACACGACGGTAATCGTTTGGTATCGCGCGTCGTTGCCGACACTCGATTCGTCGATTCCTCGAAGAGAAGAGACTCGTTCTAGTAGACGATCCCGGGGCCTCTTGTCTCCCGCTTGCCAACTGTCCCAGGTGTACGTGTTTCGTGGGCCCAAGACGAAGGAGAGGAGGACTCGAGGCGTGTGGCTGGCGCGTGCTGCTAGTCCTCGATTCCGATTCCCCGCCCTTAAGTTGCTTCCGATCGTTCCCTTGACTGCCGTCGCCACCACCACCATCACCGCCACCGCCGCCACGGTTCGCACCACCGCCGCCGGCATCGTCACGCTTAACGAACACGCGAGGTGAGGCTCCTTCGTGCTTAAAGACACAAAACTCTCGTTATGCCGGTCTGTTTCTCTTATTCTCTCTTGCCTGATCGTCGGATATCGTGTATTCTTCACGAAGCGAGACACATATTTCTAAATTAACGATTTTTTAAATATTTAGTATTTTATCTATACTGACTCTTGAAAATGTACTTCCTAATTTTCTGACGAAGATATTTCAACTATGACTTTTAAAATCATAGGGTAACATTTAGTGTAATCACTTTTTACTTGCAATATTTTTCAAAAATGATAAATACTTCTAATATTTTCTGAAGGTAAATGTAATAAAAATTATTTCGTTATATTTGACAGCTTAAAAATTAGAAATAGCAACACTAAAAGAAAATCGAAATTTATTTAATAATGTGAAATGAAACGATATTTTTTGATCTGCGCATCCATTTCGCAACTTCTTGTTGTTTTTCATTTTATTTTTAAAATGCTAAATATGCTAAATATGCTTAATGCTTTCAGCAGGGAGCGATATTAGTCCGCCGCGTCCTTGCATCTAGCTAAATTTCGGCACGGCAATCGCTTTCCAATTATGGAAATGCAACAAACGCATATATATACATACCTACGGGGTACAGCCCGGCTCCTCTTTGCGGTTCGTGCAGAAATCGGCGGCGATTTTCGTGCAGACGTATCCGATCTCGAGGCGTATAGATAGATTATTGATTATCGATTTTCGCGGCGTGCGTGCCGACCCCGGGCGATAATTTGATTCGAACAATCGTCTTGGCCGTTGTTAGGAGTCAGTCACGGTACTACGGCATCGGCATAATTACGAGACGAGATTATGTTTGTCTCACACGTGTTACACATCACACGCTCGTAGACGGCCAGGCCGTCGAATCCAAAAGTGTTAAGGTTGAAATCGCTAATTTACATTAATCGGCAACGAGCGTGTCCAGAAACATGTTTGCACGACCGATCTGCATGTTCTCTTACTTCATTTGCATTGTACTCGCTATAAAACTTTTCGTGTTTTTTTTATCGTTTCCTACTGTCTGCTCATCCGATCCCTCCCTAAAAGCCGAACTCTAAATCTCTTTTCATTGCTCATCATGATTGAGTTTTCTACATAATTATTTTGGTGATCCAACAAAATTATTTTCAGATCCGTATCTAAATGTGTATCTAAATTCTTGGATATTTTAGCAAAATCGTTCTTTCCATGTATAAAGAAGTAATTAAAGAAATTAAGCACCGATTAAAAAGTTTACTTTCCCTTCGACAGACTCCTATAAAATAAAAAGTTTCCTGACCGCCTTATCTTGTTCTTCGTTTTACGTCTGCTCGCATAAATGTGTCTTCGCATCTTCTTCGACGACCTTCGAGACGATTGGTAGATTCACACATAGAGAACCGTATTATATCGTGGAATATATTTATCCTTTCCTTCGTTTTCTCGTTGGGCGACAACGGCGCGCCCGGATTTCTTCAGGAATCAAGTTTCTCGTTACTAATTTTGTAACACATTCTTCGCGCGCGAGAGAGCAAAAGTCGCATGGCACGCGAGGCATTTATACAATGGCAGCATCGTCGAACGATGCCAGATCATTGTGGCAGAAAAGCGGTCCTTTTGATAGTTCTAAGCTGCGTTAGCATTTCTATGGCGACTGGAATATGCGTTATGGTCAGTTCGTCGAAAAAATCGGTACCGCGCCTGCGGCTGTTATTGTGAGACGCGGCCGACCGACAGGTTAAAACGTTTAGCCATTTATCCCGTCATTGACGCTAATCAGAAACGTTATTGGCATTGTACCGGACGAGAGAAACATTTACGTGTGATTTTTCACGCGCACGGCGTGATCTCCTGGCAGAGACGTGTAAATCGCGCCACGAACTTGCTCATCGCTACAAAAGGATCGTCTCCACGTAAACGAGATTGTTGCAGTATTGGTAACTCCTTTCGATAGGGTAGGCGAATCGATGAATAACCGATCATCGGTGAATAACCATATCCTTCTTTTTTTTATTCTTCTTTTCCCGATCGCGTGTAAAATTATTTTTTCAAAACTGAGAACATTATATATCACAATGTTCAAAACAATATGCTTCTCAGAGTGACATGCGGGGAAATTAATCATCTTTCGTTAGTTGATAATAATTCATAGATATAATAATTAAATTAAAGAATTAAAAACCTGATAATAATTAAATTTTCTTTTAATATGATACCGATTTCTTTAATGTGTTTAGCGCTTACGTCTTGTGTATTTTAATTTACACACAAGCGTACTGATGCACACGTTTGCATCTGACGTCTAGAAAGAACTCGAGCTCGTGGGAAAGATATCCCGCCCACAACTGGATCGCGCTCCGATTGAATCGGTTGAATCTTTCCCAAAGCTTGGAAACCAGGGCGTTTTCTTCGATATGGTAACGTTAATCTCAAAAACTGGGCATTTTTATAGCTTTTGTAATTGATGTGAATGGTCTGCTGTAGGGATTCCAGGATCGCGCGCAGCCCTTGGGTGTTAATGCAGCTAAAAGTTGAAAACCCTTCCGACCCCGCTATCGCCTTCTTTCGAATGGCTCGAAAGGTGAACGATTTAGATCGGAGTTTTTTCCCGGCCGATTTTCCCATTGCGCAATCGAATCTAATTTGCGGTAATCGATCTGACCTCTTCGTAAAGATCTGATCGGACTTGTAGTAACTTTAAGAAGCTGTTTCTATTATAAATTATACGTAACTTTCACGCGCAAAATCAAACGCTGGTATTTATAATATTTCTAAAAGATTTAAAATTTTGCATAACACATATCTAAAAATAATTTTGTTGAACTTAGTTCGTAGTGAATTTTTCAGTTCAAATATAATTTATGTGTTTAGTTTAAATTTAGGTGAGTCATGTCAACAAAATCTTCAAACTTAAAACAAGTTATTTGTTGAATTGACAAATATTTGCTTGACAGCCCGTGACCAATGCATTTAATTAAATCAATTAATATTTTTTTAGATCAACAATCTTTCTCAATGTAGTTTAAATTTCTAATAAAATTATTTTATGGTCTAACAAAATTATTTTCAGATCTACATCTAGCAAAAATTTAGATCGTTTAGCAAAATCGTTCTTTTCATTGAATTACAGAGTCATATAAGAGTCATATAAGAGTCTTAAGACATTATTTAAGACGATTTTGAAATAAGAATTGACTTAGGCCAAAGAACGATTTTTAAAATTATTAGATTCAGATTTATCCTTTTCTCTTCCCTTAAGAAAGATAGTTATTTCCGAGTTTTTTTTATATCCTGCGTAACATTAATATCGTGGCTGACAAAGTAATTGCACCCGCCGATAAAACATACCGTACGTTGCATCGTTCGCGAAACTTTGATGCAAAGTTGATCCGAGGATGAACTATAACATATCTTTGTGTGTGGGACCACACAAGTCGACTAACATTAAACTTGGCATACAGGTTCCGCGGAACAATCAACGGTAACTATATATTCAATTTTTATATTTGAATATTAAGCAGTGGCGCATCCTGTTGTCGACGACCTGTCTCCCTCCTTGGACCTTTGCGTTCTCACAATCGAAGCTGCGCACACGCATAAGATGGATAACGCTTTTCGCTTCTTTCTTTTTTTCCACTTGTTACGATGCGCAGAAATCGCTGAAGGCATGGACCGTATGGTACTTTTGGCGCACCTCATTACCGCGCTATTACATTTCTATTACGTCAAGTACCATTTGCGTTCGACGGTCTAAAATTTATTCCGGCGAATATATAAAGCAATTCAAAAGTTTAATTTTATCCGATCGTATTAAAAAGTGATTGAAAGCGAAAAAGAAATATTTATGACAAGATTTAACTATCAAAGAATCTATTAAAAAATTTAAAGATTCAACATTTTATGTCGACTTTTAAGTTTAATATAATATTCCAATAAAATGAATCTCATCACTTAATTGTTTTAATAATACGTAAATATTAAAAAGATTTTTTTTTATATTTTTAATTTAAAAATTCATTATATTTAGATTTCTAATGCGATCGATATTTTTTGAATTTCGATATTTTATACAGTTAAAAAAGTTCGACGATTTTCCTAGTAAAATGCCAACTAACATCAACGTTAGATTATAATTTCGTATTCAATAATATAAATGTAATATAACACATGTTGTAGGTATGTAACAGCAATATTGAGCGTGTTGTATAGCATTGATGTTATTCTACTATTAGTTGGTGTTTACTGGATCGCGCTCGGTGGAAAATTCGACGGAAAACCGAGAGATTATCCACCGTTGTAATTATCAGCGACGTATAGCAGTCAGGTAACCCGTTCATTTTTAAACTATGATAAACTAGCGCTCGCCTACGGGCCGGGAATTTGCCTCTATGATTTATGCTAATGCGACGGACCTACCCTAAAGCAGCCTCCACTAAACGCTCTATTAGGCTTAAGTTAATTACGACTACCTTCCTGCGGCGGGCTGGCCCGACGCTGATCGTTACCATATTACAATACATATATTACGCCCGATTAACGTTGCCAACGCGCGTGTTTCATGAATGTTAAAAAACATAAGAATGGTCGGTGGTGATTGCAAGTGATCCTCCTTTCTCCCCGGCTTTTACATCATTTGTGGGAAGGTATACCGTTTTCCTTTATTGCATCCTTTGTTTCCCCGTTATTCTTCCTCCGTCGTCAGCATACATTAGTAATTTCCTTTAATCATCTAATCTAATGTGATCATTAGCGAAGATGACTTTTATCATAAACATTGATGTACCATTTATGTGAGAGGCATGTAATTTATTCTCATGCTTAATATTAATTGCTTACAAATCGTCTTATAATTAATCATTTTTTTATTATCACACTGAGAAAAATGTCTGGTTGAAAATGGACGAATCAGAAGATTCTGATTGTATCAGAATTCCGGTTATCTCAACTAGAATTCTAGTAGATTTAACTAAAAAATTCTGATTCGTCCTTTTTCAATCAGAATTCCAATTAATCCAACCACACATTTTTTTTTAAATACGGTATTATTTTTTAAATACGGTGTATTATGAATTAATAATATACAAAAAACTTCTTTTTTATTAATTTGTAAAAATTCTTGTAGACACTTAAACAGATGACTTGCATAATTTTTATAATTTTTTAACGATAATTATTTGAAATAAAAAAATATATAATAAATCGTCTCTAATAAGTCTAATCGGGTTCCTATCAAACTGACAAATTTTTGGGATTGTGGAAATTGGGGTCCACAATAGTTGTATCATATGTATTATATATTGTAACGAGATTATTAGAAATTACGGAAATGATTGACCACGCATTTCTAAACGTCCCCGTATTGGGCGGTCTAAAAACGCGGCAAGATGAGGATCTCGGACAGTGGATCCACGTTCTTCCGGATATGACGGACGATTATCGACAATAACTTCATTTTACCCTGGGACCGATTTCCCAGTGGTTTTTGGTGCGTCTGATCGCGCCGCGACCGAGACGCGCCGCCTAGTTATTTGCGCGCACCCCGATATGCCATCTCGCTCGACGTAATCGCTAATTGACCCCCAGATTTCAGGGAAGGACACAAAGTCGCAAACGAGAAGCGGACCCACCCCCGTGACGGTGGCGTCGTTACGTTCCTATGTCGCAGTTGACCACCGAAAGCGTTAAACTAGCCGCTAGCTGTCGTCAGCTATGAAATACCGATCTCTCGGGGGATTGGCTTTATAACTTCGACGAACGCGCGTCTACTATCGGAGAGAAGAGAGAGAGATCGTAAAGTCGCTCTATTTCTTTATAGACAACGCATTACGAGCGAGAGAAAAATGTAGGATCTTATTGATATTTTGATATCAATTAATTTTTGATATCATTTAATTTTTAATTCGGAGCCAAACGGTTTATGAAGCAATGTATTTTTAATTGAATTATTAAATGAATTTTTGTATTAATTAATTGAGCACTGTTTACCGCGACGACTACTAACGGCCTTTATTTTATCTTTATTTTTCATTGGTTAATTATTTGACAGTGAAAATAAATATGTAGAACTTTAAATTTTTAATTATTGATTTATAATTAAAAATTGAAATCCTATAATTTTATTTAATTTCACATTGTGCTTGTTATTTTAAAATACAGATTATTGTATATTTGGAGCTGCTCATTGTACTATTTGCAAATAAGGATTTCCTATTCTTATTATGTTATCAAATAACAATAAATTTAGAAATAAATAGAATTTTAAATTACTAATTTGTAGTTTAATTTGAAGTAATTTAAAGTAAATTACAAATTAGTAATTTAAAGTTTTATTTATTTCCAAATTTGTAGTTATATAATAACAGAATAAGAATAGGAAATCCTTATTCTGCAAAGAACAGAACGAGTAGCTCCAAATATCCGTGTTCTACAATAACAAGCAGGATCTGTAGCTGAATGAAATTATGGAGACGTCAATGAGCATCCGATTCAACAGGCGATCGTGCAGCGTATATTGCATTCCTTAGAAACGTCGATTGGATCGATTGGTGTTCCAAGACGAAGAAATCACCGCGGGCCGATCGCTCGTCTCGTTTCGAGCCTTCGTTACGGCGAGGGGGCCTCGTTTGAGAAATGTTTCACGCGTTCGGCAGAATAGAGGAGCGCACGTCATGCTTAGAATCACCGGGCAACACAACAAAATGAAACGGCGGCGGCAGCAGCACTCTCCCGTAAGGACAGAATGAGGAATCTGAAAAGCGGAACCGTATAATGCGGTAATTGTATTCCCGGAATCAGCGCGGCACGCACTCTCCTAACAAGCCTCTACGAGTTCGTCCTGTCTGGCTGGCTTGTAGACACGAGAGCAGAGAAGCACTTTGGCCACGCATCAGCAGAAGCAGTAGCTCACCTAATAATTAAAAAAAAAAGGAGACGTACTGGAGACAAATTATTTACATGTCGATATATTGTGTTATTTTTTTATTTGCGAAAATTTTTTTATTATTTAATTTAGTTTTATTTTATTAATATTGTGTATATTTAAAGAATTACATTTGAGGTATGCAGGAATAAGGAGAATTTTTATATAAATCAAATAAAAAGATTCTTATTTTCGGTCAAAACAGATTTTTGTGCTTAACAATGTTTATGCAAATATTTTTGCAAATATATCTTTCAGTTTTATGTACTGTGCGTTGATTCGGTTTGTTGAGACTTGAAATGTGCAATCATAAATTGAAGCTGAAATTAACATCTTATATTGATCATCAATTTAATAATAATGTTAATAAGTATCTTAAAACACTACAAAGAATTTATTGCGAAGAATATTACCTCAATCGGGATTCAAACTTAGAGATCTTTTATATAATTGTAATTTATATATCTATATAATTATGATTTATGCAATCATTTGATATTTATCGTAGGAATAGTCAGTAAAGATAATTGTTGAATAATGTGTGCTACCATTATTCATATTTTTTAATAATTATTAATAATAATGCTGTTTTCAAGATTTTATAATACATTTTTTTTTAAATTAATGCTACCATTTTCAATAACTTTTTAGCATTTTATAAATAGATAGAAAAAAATGAATAAGTATTAATAGAGATTAATTTCTGACAAAAATGTGCGTGGAATGCAATGTGTGCCCTTAAGTTATCTTTTTAACATGTTCTAGAAATTTTAAGGAATACCTAAAATCGGAAGATATAGACGAGTGAGTGAGTTGCAAGTTATGAAGGACGGCAATCCGTTCTCGGAAGGTAGCAATAATGATTTTGGGTTAATTGCTCGCTTCTCGATCTAATGGAGAACATATCTATCAGCACGCTGGATTCAATGAATTATTGATGAAACGTGGCCGCGATAAAGAGAGAGGGAAAGGTCAGCCGATCGTCTTTGAGGATGAGGGTGGAATAAACGGCGTTCCTTCGAATATAAGAATTCCAGCCCTAAAATATTTCGTCCAGTCCGCGAAAGCTTACGTCTCTATCTGTGAACGCATATTCATCGGACTGACCCTGTTTGAAATACAGGGATAGACGCGCACAAAACACGGGGGATAGGAAATCTTCGTGGAGGGCCCGGCGGTGGGATCGCCGTCATACGGCGCTCTCATAAATTATCGCTAGTTGCCGGGTAACATGTTATTTGCCACCGAGCTCCACAAATGAGTTCACTTTGTATTTAATTACTCGACTCACGCCCAGGGCGTATCCTGATGGCGGATCCACCCTGCACCGCGGCGGGCCGCCTCGCGCGCAGTTCCTCTTCTTCGTTTCTTTCTTCTTCGCCGCGCCTGCAACGACTCGTGCAATCCTCATTTCAAGCACCGCATTACTTACAATTAATTCTACACTTGTTATCAAAATGGTATGTCTTCGTCTCTCAAAGCGCTTTATCTATGAAGCGAATTATCTCTGACTGTCTTTCCACGCTTTTCTTATCTTCAACGATACATAAATAATTTTTATCGATAATTTATTAGATTTATTGTGACATTCTTAATATATATTTTTATTATAGATTATTGCTGACATTAAGAAAAATTGTTTGAATACAATTATTTTAAATTACAGCAAAGAATTCTTTGTGGCATAGTATTGCATTCTCAATGTACATTTGTACAAATCATGAAAATCAAATTATGAGCCGTGTAATTTCGATTCTTCAGGAAAGCCGTTTCTTGATAAATGCGTTATCTGGTCCGTTTCGATTGCGTCGGCGAGTTTCTGGCAAGTCAAGAAGTCCAGACACGCAGCGGAATGAGTGGGTTGTGCGCGCAACTCCGACGTCATGGGCAGGTAGATACAAAAGTAAAAGTTGGAGGTATACATATATATATATATATATATATATAGGTGGATTAGGGCAAGGGCAGAGAGGCAGGTAGGCCAGACTTATGCTTCGCCGTCCTAATTATTAGTTCCGCCACAATTCCATCCGTGGAACGAGATGATAATAGATGAAAGCGATCAATTTTTAAATTGCGCCTGATGAACGGAAAAAAGTGAGAATATCTCGCGCGGGATATTAGAAATTGACGGGGAACGTGATGCAAGGAAAATCTCATAGCATCTGGGGCCAATATCTATGCAACTATCCGCGAGAAAAAAAATTGTTTTGAAGTAAAAACCCAGAGGACATTATAATACATTATCTTGAAATCATCTAATCGAGGGGGTCTTTAAGTTGATAATTTATAAAATATTTCATAATTTTTTTTAATATAATGAAACTTCCATTAAGTGTTTTATTTTACGAACACTTGTCATGTGAATATCATTCTACACATATTTCCATTTACTAATTAAAATTTAAAAAATTATAATTTCTCTAAAATTCAAGTTCAAAGATTTTAACACGAAAATCAAAATTTATGAAAACTGATAAGGTATTAATATAAGTAAAGAGACATTATATAAAATTTTAATTTTATCTAAAAAAATCGAATTCTATTATATGTATATTTACAAATTATATCTAAAATTAACCAAATTTTCCAAAAAATACACTATAAAAAATAAAATGTTAATTTTGACTTATAAACGTATAGTGAACTTTCTGAGACATACAAAAATATTAAAATTAACACAAAAATGTTAATAATTTAAAATTTTTGCTTGTCTCAGAAAGTCCACTATACGTCTATAAGTTAAAATTAATATTTTATTTTTTATAGTGTAATATAAATATATGTTTCTAATTTCCTAAACTTTTCTATATTTTTAAGGTTTCTAATAATTTTGGGAAATTGAGTCACAAAAATCAAGAATATCTTTCTTTTATGTTTCCTGTTTATTTTTTCTATCTCAGAAATTCTCGCATTTTTTTAAGAAAACCTTGCCATACCTCGGGATACTCGAGACAAAATCGCGCGTCGTGCCGCGGAGTCGCGCGCGTTCGCATTTTGCACGGGTGTTCTCACCGAAAAGATACGGAAGGTTTTTAAGTAGAGGATTATCGTTCCGCGACTACTTAGGAAGAATTTTCGGGCGGCTGTGAGGCGATCTCCGAAATCCAAGACGGCTGCGCGCTCAGAACGGGGAATGACAGAGATCGGGTTGCTACGGACCACCGTCGCGGTCGCCGCAAACCTTATCCTACCTGTTTTCGCTAATTGAGCGAGTAAAGATGTAACTGGACCTTACGCCCTTAAAGTATTTGCACTCTTTTGTATAGACGCGATCCCCGTTTTTATCTCGGGAAAGCGGGTGACCCGAGCCTGCTGATCTCCTAATTCACATGGCACTCGAACGGAGTTAATGTATTTTGGAAAGTTTCAAACTGATCTTTCTTTAGATCATATTTAAAGACTAAATGTTTTTAATACAATCGCTCCTTAGAGTAAATTACCAGTGTAAGGAATCAGCTTTATAAGGTATTACCCACGGAACATATAACCTGAACTTAATTTATATACTGAGAGAAAAAAATGGTTGCAATTACCATAATTTAACTATAATTTATAGTCATTGTTAGAGACAACTATGTATTTATAGTTATTTTAATCATGCAAATAGCAACTTAAAGATTATAACTGTACAAGTTTTACATGTACAATTAATGTATGTACATAACTTCAAAAACTGTAAAATACCTTATTTAACTATGTATGTGTATTTAATTTTACATTAATTCTTCGTATAAAACTTGTATAGTTATCACCTTTGTAATTATCACTACTATGTCTTTTTTTCTGAGTGTAATAATGAATGAATTTTATATAAGTTTGCATTTTGCCACAATTAATAAAGATAAAAACATAAAGTTTTTTAAAGAAGATAATATTTCCGACTCTGAGATTTGTGCAATGCGATATTCAGAAATCTTTCACTTTATGCTTTCATTCAATGAATCTTTGAGATTATTTTCACATGTAATGTATATGATGTTTAAAAAAAATGAAAAATCTCATTTTTATGACATCTTTTACATTCTGGTAAATTACATATTATTGGATATATAGTTATATAAAATAAAGTGTTCCAATTACAATACTTAATATAATACTTTCCACCTGCCACGAGGGTCTGTTGTATCGGACCACGAGGTGCATATTTACCCCTGCGCACATGTTAAGAGCAATTTTCCGGTATCGCGTTTGATGTAAAACGGTGCAAGAACATAAAATGAGGAAGTGTCTTGGTAGCAGGTAGTATGCAGTAGACTAATGTAAGTTATTAAGCCCAAGACGCAATAGCGATAACTCTAGACATAGCAATAGCGATAGGAACAGAGGAATCCAATATACACGGGAATCCATATATGTCAATGCACATAGGAACACGGAATAAGGTGATAGCGATAAATTTCCGACGAGTTGGAATTCTGTGTCTATCGCCTTATAACCTACCATTCAGATTCTGTTTATGTGTGCTATAATCTTGAAGTAGATAGAAGAATATACTACGGTCTATATACGAGATCGGATTGGTTGGCATTTTTATTTCTTTCGCGGCATTGTGCAACGAGAGGCGACAATTATATATCACTTATTTCTATACCATTCTATATCCTATCGCTGTTCTTGTCGCTGTTGCCTCGCATTATGTTTAGGGCTTTACAAACGAGGATACTCGTCATCGTCATCATAATTCCATTTAATCGCGTCCTTTTGCATACATCGCAAAAAAACTTGAGACGAAAATTATTATTCGGTGTGATAAAAGAAGGAAGTAGAACTTCAGCAAATTAATCCAACTACGACCTAGCTCAATTCATTTTCGAGAATGCTTGACCGCGATTCGTTCGTTCGCTATACTCAAGTTCCTCTGCTCACATCTTTTTGTGCGCTATGACTTTAATGGTTATGCGGCTCCATGTGCGAGAAGATCGTGCGTGTACGACGGAGGCGCCGGGCCACCTGTTGCGGCCCCCGCTCGCGTACCTTAGCTCCGGCCGGCTCCGGGGCCCCGGTACCATCGCAAAGTGGGGAACCGATCTCGACCACGATTGGTGGCCCGGCACGTGCTACACGAGGGTGCCTCGCTCCGCGAACGCATAAATATCCCGGCTCCGGTTCACCCGACTTCAGAACCACCCCGTGGCTCGACTAGACGAGAATCGATCGACGCGCGAGAAAGACATCCGGGTTCATTCTAATCGACTGTCGTCGATTTCAGTATCACCGTGCTCTTCGATATCTCGTTCGATCCAATCGCGATTCAGTTAAAGAAGAAGCCGCGGAAAAACGAAGGAGGCGGTGTCTTCGTTCTCCATCCCGTTTAAAGAAGTGCGAAGTTTCAGTGAAAGGGTTTCTTTTTTTAATCGGGGAGAAAAGAAAGACGTATCCTTCGCTCTCTGGAGTCGTCGTGTGCATCGATTCGACGCGCAGATCCTGCTATGGAACTGCAGGAGATGTTTCGCTACGGATACATGTTCCCGCCGCGCGAGGACGAGCCGCTCGTGCCTGCTTGCGCGTACCTGGACCTGAATTACGCAAAGACGACGAACAAGACCGCCGTTGGCCTGCCACCCGTCAGCACCCTCACCGTGCCGCAGAACCTCATCTACGACAACAGCAATTGTAGCGACGGCTGGCACACTCCGAGTCCAACGGCCAGTCTGCGTTCCGTCAGTCCCGCTACCACGTTGTCGATTTCATCAGAACCGGAAACGATTAACAGTGCGCCGACATATCGGCTACTGGGCTCGACTATCAAGGATAAGAGAAACGTGACGACGAAGAGAGGATCGATGATCGGACTGAGCATTGGGAACAAACGATTGCATGTGGACGCGATGGACCACTTCGTGGCCGAGGAAATGATCAATTTGGACATCGAGCGCGAGGACGCCGAGGAGACGATCAATCTGGATGCCGATAAAACGCGATCCTGCCATGGCAGCGTTATCAGCAACTCCAGCAGCGGCGGCCTATCCGACAGGACGTTGGACGGCGACAGTGAAGAGGATGCGGATGAGGTTAGCGACGGAGGCGCGGATCATCTGGAGAATGCACACGTCACTTCCGGCGGACGTGATCCTCGCAGGAGAGGCAAGTACGTCAACTCGACCATCGTGAGGAAACGCCGGCTGGCCGCGAACGCGCGCGAGAGGAGGCGGATGCAGAATCTGAACAAGGCGTTCGACAGGCTGCGCACTTACCTGCCGACCCTGGGCAACGATAGACAGTTATCGAAATACGAGACGCTGCAGATGGCTCAATCCTACATCACCGCACTTTATGACTTGCTGCAGTAAAGAAGAGGAAGACGCAAGAAGGAAGAAGATGAAAAGGAAAAGAGAGTGCGTTCGTTCGCCGCGATACCGGAAGTCAAGTTCGCCAAGTAAAAAAGAAACCGATCTAACGAGAGTCTTCCGCGAGTACTTTTTTGTAGAGTATAGTGATTCGCGAGTTTTTTTCTAGACATTATTTAGTCATCGATCGAAGTAAAAACAATCGAAGCTACGTGGAAAGAAGATTTTATTGATGTATAAAAATTTAGGTAGATACAGATTTAAAAATGATTAAAAATGATTTTTTTTTCTTGGATCATCTAAATAATTATGTAGGAAACTCAAACGATGCTGTAAAAAGTTTTAACATTTTAGCAACCAGTTTAAATGTCCTACATAATTATTTTAATAGTCCAACAGAATTATTTTGAAATCTATGTCTATTTAAATTTTTAGCAAAACCGTTCTTTTCGTATATAAAACAACAGACTATAAGCTCTGCGTGAAAACTACTTGATCAGAAAGATATATAGAAACCAGTAGGTTGATTCTGACAAATCCAGTATAGAGATTCGGAGAATTATTAATTCTAATATTATCGCATCTGAGACATGTGCCTTTAAATTAAAAAAGTGTTTGTATATTATATGTAATTGACAAATTGGACGAGTTATTGTCTCGTCAATTTGTATCTATTGCTTTGAAATCACATTCGATAATATTTATCAATATTTTTCCACAAGTTTTACACTTTCAACAATTTTGAAATTCATCTTTGTAACTATTTCATATCCACAGGACCTGCATGAATACCGAAAAATGTGATAATAACCGATAACAACGATCTCAGAGTACAGAATATTAGCGATACGTGTGTAAATATATCTGTAAATTTTGTATCATAGCCCGTTAAATTAGTTAATCTTAAGAGCTGTATTATATCGTCCGCTGAACTGTGTATACTATAATTTATTTTTAATACAGCATATAGCTATACTTCCTGCGAGACTGAAAAAGCGATGTATTTTTACAAAATAAAACTATTCTACAATAACTGTTCTACAATATAGTTTTACATACCTTATTACATACTTTATTATCTTATTAATCTTTAAATAACTATGACCGCATTATATCACACATAATGTTCAAAATTATTTCACTTATCTAACTTTCCATGTTTTTCATACCTTTAAGTTTGTGTTTTCGAGACCGTTATCATTATTTGTCAGCGTCGATCCATTTTTCGTATGTGCACGCAACTTCTTCGAGCAAGAATTAGCTAGCGCGTCGGGATCGATGGATGGATGAGTATCCGTCGAAGAAGCAAAAGAGATGGGCAGCACCGCCATCGGTGGTCCGGTCGTTATATGAAACCCGCGCGACGCGTCGGTGCCCGGTTTCATCGCAATTTGAGAACCTGCAGACTTCTTCCTTCGGCGATGACTCCTTCCTTCCCTTTCTTCCTTCTCGCGTCCAAGGTGTACACCTTACACATCCTCGGCCTATTTTTCTTTCAACAGATGAAACTTTCAAATTTCGCGAAGCAAATACTAATTACATATTAGCATTAACGTGTAGGAGCGATAGGAACAGCACTTTCTGAAACCTCCCGAATCAATTATTCGCTTCTTTAAAACCTTTATAGGACGGGGATCTATTTTTTAAATCTTATATATATATATAATATATACACGGAGAGAATTTTCTTTTAAAATTTATCCTGAAAATATGGTAGAGTTGTGGTACAATACGATATTTTAAAGATTTTTACTATGCACTTCAGTAAAATTAACCAAACTTATTTTATTGTAGTTTTATTAATAAATGAGAGAAATTTACATTAAAATTCTTCGAAATATAATGTTGTCCCACAACTATCATATTTTCGAGGTAAATTCTAAGAAAAAATTCTCTCCATGTATACATACAGCTTTTCATTGAATGATATTTGTTATAATTCATTATTCCATTGTATTCTTTTTACCTCAAAATATAATAGTGTTTCAGCTCCACTAAGATAAGATGGTACAATTTCGAACATGTACAATTAATTTATGAGGTTTAAGGGTAATTCTCTCATTGTGTGGAGAATACTGAAGAGTACCAAACAGGAAATAATTAAACTTGAACTTCGAAAATTGAATTCAAATCTTATTTCAGAATTATATATTTGAAATTGTACTATCTTATCCTGTGACTTTTCCATGCTGTAAAAATTAATTAAACAATTAAGGAAGTTAATTGAACAAGGCAGTGGATCGCTTCAGTTCTGCTTCTAAGTTTCGAAAACATATAAACGTGAACTTCTGGATACCGTAGAAGTTAGATAAATATGAAATTTTTTGGGAAATATTGATAAAAGAAGAGATGCGGCGTCTAAATAAACACTGTTGGAAAATCATAAACCGACCAGAATTTCAGTGACAATAGAATTGCCTCCGTCCTTTAGCATTTATTTGGGGGATAGAGCAAACTTCCGTGTGCAAACCGCTACACTCGAACGTCCTTTTCTATCAAAACGACGAGAAAAGTAGATCCCAAGTGCTAACTTGAACAGCAACATCCCTTTTCCCGAAAAAGCGCGTTTTGCCAATTGCTTTATTACATCGAAAATAAAAATATTTTCTCACATATTTCACATATTTGTTATAACTAAGCTAACAAGCTTAGTTACAATTTCGTTTTAACAGAAATTGTTATGTTGAATATATAAGAAAATTATTATATTAAATTATTACATATATAAGAATTATTTTAAATAGTTCATAATTTCTGAACTATCAAAACTAAAATTAATAATACATTTGATATGAGATTTTAAAATCTAATCAATTTCTTTAATTATTAGAATAGTAATATCACAAATTAAATTGATAAGCAATTTAATAATTTTTGATGCTAATAAACATCATAAAAGGATATTAATAATTTGATGTAAATTTAAGCACTTAAGAAGTGTAAATAATTTTATTTATTGCGAAAAATATAAATTCGCTCCGAAATATTTAAGCACTAAGATTCGCTTTGACCGGAAATAGATTTATTTCTCTTAATTGATCAATTAAAATATTCAGGAAGCTAATTATACTCTAGCATACGTTTCACGTTTCGTCGCGTGGCATTTAACATTTTTTCGCCCCCGCTGCGGCCTCCGTCGCGATAAGATCAGACTACCGTAAGCGATCGTCGCGAAGCGCCGATTCACGGTCGCATCTAACCGCGAGGATCTCCACGATGGAGAAGAAGGAGGAGGAGGAATACCGGATCCAGGGACTGTCGTGGGAGAAAAAGCAAGGTGGAGACAGGCGATGGGACAGGGCCCTTTTGGACGAGAGAACGTAAATATTCCCCGAGGCGATTAATTCTGCGGAGTCGACTACCACCTTCGCTCTGTCAGCAGGCTTCGTTTTCTGACAAAGGAGAGCCCGACTGCAGCCAGTGGCTACTTTCGCTATCGGACGGGAAGGGGTTGCGTAAAAGAGGGGTAGGCGGATAAAGGGACAAACACCGCCGCGTTGTTGTCTGATCTTGGCGATTGCTTTATTTGAGAGACGGTCTAACGCGCGCACCGAATACGCAGCCAAATATCTTGGTCCTTGGGATCGGGATCGGGACGACCGACGAGGATTAAGCGTCGGGATAGCGCAATCTCGCGACCGGATCGAACGATAACCACGATCGGCCGGTCGAAATTTGTCGGTGCAGACCGCGCATTCGGCAGCCCCCGCACCGGTGTCTACACAGCACCTGTGTGTCTCCTCCTCGGTCCCGTTCTTCGCGAGTACAGCCGAACAGACTGAATAGTAATTTATGGACGAGATACCTAAGTGACTGGAATTAGGGATTGCGACGAAATATGCGGCGGAAATGCACGGATGGGATTGTTCTTTCAGCCACACTGGCATCTATTAATTGAAGACTTTAGAAAGGAGACTCTAAATTTTTTTATATCTTTTCAGAAAGCTAAAAAACACATACACTATTTTTATCAGTATTTTTTTCAGTGTACTAATCGCAAGAGTCTCTCTCACATAAATTCTAAATATATTATAAATATATTCTAAATAATATTATAAATATATTCTAAACAAGCAGTGCTTAAAAATGAAGCTAACAACCCTTTTAATATTTTAGAGTATTTTTCGATTTTAAAATGTCAAGCAATTGTTTGATCTAAATATTTTCGCGCTTTTATTCAATCTCATTGGAACTGAAGGGTATCGAGACACGTGACAGAATGAGACTTGGCCACGTGGGCGAAGATAAACAGCATATACGTTTACTCGTGCACCCGTCGCAACGGAATTACTCGGAGTGCCGACCACGATGGACATAAATCAGCCGCTCCTCGCCGACAACGTTTCGCTGCCATTCGCTCGCGCGACCAAGTTGCGACCAACGTGCCTTCTGCGACTTCTGTCAGCTTGTTCAAACTCGGATCTGCTGTATAATACATTCGATGAACTGATCGAGCTTGTTCGCGAGAAAAACAATTCCATTTTGCAAGACAGAAATGAAGAAATGAATAAATATACTGAGTGACTCTCAATTGCAGACGCAGAAGAAGTTACGAACGTTATATAAATCGCTGTATTGATAGAAAAGTAACCTATCTAAAAGTTAGCAACTTTTGAGTAGAGCACTTTTAAAATTCTGAATTTACAAGACTTTAACATTAATACCGCAGATGGTGTCATTTTAGATCCGCTAATTGTTTCAATTTTGTTCTTTTTTGTATTAGATACGCGATATAGAATAATAAAAATATGTGAATATAATACAATACAAATATATATATAAATCAAAGTAAGATTTTCCTTGTATAAAAATGAATTAAAAAAAGTAAATTAGAGCGATTAGGAATCAGCGCTGTAATTGGTGTGCTTAAATAACTAATAAACCTTGGCGTCTAAAAATATACATTTTTCAATTTTTAAGAATGAGATTACTCTATAAGTTTTAGAGAGTAACGATACATAATATCAAAATAATTTTTAACTAATCGAAAATAAGAATAGAAAATTACCAACTTTCGACAGTTTTGGCAGGATATCATCGGTTACTGTTTTAGTATTAATTAGAATAATAAATATGCATAATAACATCACTTTCTTTTTCCATACTTTCAGTTATATTTTCAATTATATGTCATGGATTTTCAAAATTTGAGCACTACAACTCTGATGCTAATTTTTAATTTTTATCACTTTTCTAGCAATGCGACAAAATATATGAGCGCCATAGAAAATTAATCGACAAATACAAAAGGTATAATTTCTAGTCCCCATTTCAATAGGTATCACAGGAACGCTCTAAAATCGTCGCACAGTCCCGTCCGGGTGGTCCGACGGAAGTCGATCGCGTGTATTGTCTAAGAAGAAAGAGAAGGGGATTCGGAGCGATCTCCTTTTCGTACGAGAGATGTACGAAATCGCATCGCGCGATCCCACGATGTAATATCTCTTACAACGTGCCTGCTCGTGCGTGCTCCCGCGAACGCTTCCGGATTATAGACGCAGGTAGACGGACAACTCGATCCTGGAAAAGGCAACGAGCAACACGACCGCCCATTGTGCCCTACGTCGATGATCCTGCGTTCGCGCGTCTCAAATCGTAAATCGGTGAAGGATCCTGTACCTGCGATCGTTTTTCCCAAACGCATTTCGAGCCGGCATACTCAGCCCCATCCTAGAAGATACAATATCTCGTGATCTTTTTAATGTCCTCGATCCTCGATTATCTCTAAGTATCGATGGATACACAAGATGTGGGCAAAATATCGTTCTACTACTTCTAAAGAAATATTTTTTTTTATGTAGTAAAATATATTTCCTTTAGTAACTCTTTTCGATATTATTGAAATCGTATTACTAATTGTAATTATAATAAATTGAAATGTGTATTACTAATTTAATTAAATTGAAGTTGAATGATTTAACTGAAAAATTATATTAAGTTTGATTCAAATTTATTTTATTAATTTATTATTAAATGCATACGTTAATATGGATGTTATCTACCTTGAAACTAATCACAGAAATGGATTAATTTTCATTTTAACAATATGGTATCATCACAAACCACAATAAACGTTTTCTTGCGATGCTTCCTTGCGAAAAAAGATTGAACGTTTCGTTTACGAGACACGTATGTAAAGAAGAAAATTAAAACCCAGTAGAACGTAAACGCGAGTTTACATCCCCGATATCCCAAGGGATGTTGATTCGTCGGAGATCAACATCCTTCCCATGGCAGTCCCGTCGTCGTTACGCTTTGTACAATAAGCGCATTGAAAATGAGTCGCTGACGCCAGTCGAGCGGTTTGTTTGCACGATCGTTTGGAGGCCATCGCTTAATGTGATCGAGCGACGGTTCGACGATCCTCTCTCAGTTCCACGTGGAAAGGGCTTCCGCCGTGGTAGTGACGGAAGGGTCGGCTCGTCCAGAGGAGCGAGTTCGAGAGGGCACGCACGTGGGACGACGAAGGGGTGAGGAAGAATCGAGCCGTAGCGACTTTGGGGAGGCACGCGCTCTTACGACACGCGCTCGTCACCCCTCGCTTTTTCCTCGCCACTTGAGATCGCCCCGGGGACATTAATCCCGTTTAATCAAACACTGGTCAGAACCGTAACCGTCGTCTCATTGTGTTTACTATTCGTTGTGGGACAAAAAACGGGGGATACGGTGTTTATTAAAAAAAAACACAATTTTGCGTAATTTAATATACATACTGCAAGAAAAATATACTAAATTTTTATAAATATTTGTTTGAATAGTGCCAGTTGAATATTTACTTGAATGTAAATTTATATTTATTTTATACAAGAACCATTTAATTTGATTTAATTATTTTATTTTTTATTAATTTAGCAAATATTTATTTTTCGTAAATAAATGTTATATTAATATTATTCAAACAATTATTTATTAAAATTTAGTACATTTTTCTTTCAGTGTAATAATTAGAATAGAGAATAGCAAATCTTTCTTTCGAAAATATGAATCCATTCGCAACGATATTTGATACGAGTGACTGACACACTTTGCGTGTGTATTTATAGAATTAGTTACGCTGACGATAAGATTAAAATAAATTATGTTTCCGGCTCTGCGAATCATAAAATAAAAGGTAGAAAGATAACCTTTATGAACCAATGTATTTAATTATTGTGGTACGTGAATTATTGTATAATTATTGAATACGTAATTTGAACATTATGAACTTTATTACTTTATAGAACGACCTTAATTATTTTAAATACTTGGTATTTTGACTGTATGGACGGAAGATTTGCTTGAAGATTTCCATCTCAGATTATTAATAAGCACTAAAGAGGACTCAAACCAAGGTATATATATATATATATATAATTACTAATTAATACACACAATAATTGATGCACTATTTACTGCTCATACAGATTTTTTTCTACCTTATCCACACTGACTGATATTGAAAAAAAATCATAAGCAAAGAACTAATAAAAAGTACTATGTTATAAAATTGAACTATACTATGAATTGCATCGATCTTGTTTTACGCTCATCCTTTATTTCAATTAAGTATTTTGTTATAAATAGCTGTTATGAATATAAAAACTGGTTTTGTTACTTATTAACTTCGCGAGAAGTTCTGTTCTTTTAATCACTTATAACTTAATATCATTAATGCGTAATTATCATTAATGTTCTTGTTAATAAATAAATAATCTAAATTTGCATTTCAAATTTGCAAGATGATTAACATCGATTACAGCGCATTCTTCATAAAATTAAAAGTATCATCTTTTCCATTGACATTTAAGCACGTGATTTAATTAACAAGTACAGTACTTTTAAAACATTTAATTACGCGTGTCTTCCTAATTTGCTTGTATAGACTACTATAAGTTTTTTTTTTACTGAAGATTAATATCTTTTCTCATTATTATAAAATGAAGCAAACTTAAGAGCCATATTTAAAAAAATTCACAGACACCTGGAATATTACATAAATATATAATCTCGATTAAAAAAAAAAAACAGATTAATTCATTCGTGAATCGTTTTACAAGATTCATCCGAATGTTCGTCGTCAGTATCATCCTCGACTGGATCCTCAGTCTCTCGCTCGTTACTTTGATTTCTAGGATCGTTTCGCATATCGATCAACAGACTCTGCCTACACAATGTCGTGATCGTGCTCATGTTGCCGCCGTCGACGTTCCGGGCACGAATTAATCGCGAAAGCTTCAGCTTCCCGACGATCTTCGCCAACGGGCTCGAGGAGTCGCGGCGTTTCGCAATGGCCCTCGGCAGAGACTCGCATCCGCGATCGACCGTAACCAGCCGATCGAACGTGTCGGGATCCACGTTGATCATTCCGGCACTCGCCGATTTCACCAGCGAATCCGCTCGAACGTCGATCTTGTCCTCGCTCAAAGACACGGTTTCATTCTCTACGGTCAACATCGTCGTTTTCGTATGGTTTCTCGCATATCTCGATTCTTGCGAGCTCGAAGCAGTGACTGTGATCTCGTTCGACCTCGATATTTCTGTTGTCGATATCTGAGTCGTCGACGTCCGTCTCCAAGGATCTTCAGGATTAGCGGCAGCCTCCGTCGGTTCCATCACGGAGCGACAGAAAGGACCGCCTCGCCGAGACAAAAAGCTCTCCTTGGCTCGTCTTATTCTGGAGGAACGCGATTCCAAACTGTTGATCACGGAGGATTCTGTTGTCGTTGTTCGTCCTTCTCTTTTCGCCGCGGCATCCGAAAGTATCCTAAGTTTGTGCATCAAATCCGACGGTACCGCGTCGCATCTAGAGTGATTCTCGTCTTGCTGCTTCGCTTCGTCCTGTTTCCTGTCGAATTTCACCTCCTCTTGCCACTCCTTTTCTCGTTTCTGACTGCGGTTTCTTCCCCCATCGCGTTTTCCTTCAAATTGCACTTGACTACACTTGACTTTATCGCGTTCTCTATCGTCGTGTGTTTGATTGTATTTAAATTCGCTCCGCATTCGGCATGCATCTTGATCCCGTTCGAGCATTGTTATTTTTGATTTTTCCAGTTGCTCAGAAATTCGTGCAGAAGTATTCCCGATCGAACATGCGTTCATTGTCGCAAATTCTGTGTCTGACTGATGAACTTCTTCTTGATCTTCATCAATGAATGGTGGCTCTTTGTTAAATGGTTCTCCGTTTAGTCTCTTATTATCCACGTTATTCTCTTCGCACAGTGAATTCTTTTCTTGGGTCGTTGTTGTATCTTCCGTCTTGCTTCTTGAGCGTCTTTTGAACCCGGTTTCGGAGGGAATCTCACTCTCCTTCGACGAAGAGCGCAGCGGCCACGGCAGCGATAATGATACGCGCAGTAGAGCGTCTTGTCGACCCAATTTCGGCGACGCTGATCTCGACTTGCTTTTGGATTTCGACGAATGTGGAAGTCGACCATCGACGGAGCTATCGCTCTGTTTTCTCGAGGACGGTCGATCTTCTGATCGACGAAACGGGCTGAAGATCATGCGCTTTGTTTTTACGAAGACGTTTCTGGTAGAAGAACCATCCTTCTTGACACCCTCGACTTGATGATCGCGAATTATCTTCTTAGACGTGTAATTATTGACGGCCGCGACGTCGTTCCGACGATTTGCGCTTCCGAAATAGTCTCGAATTTTTTCTGTAGATTTCGTCCCACTTTCCGTGCATGCCGTAGGAACAATTATTTTATTCAAGGTCTCCTCGTTGATTAGAATTCTTTCTAAACTCCGCATTTCATTGTTCCCAGAGACTGTTACAGGAATAGTCTGAATGGTCGAATCGATAAAGAGACTTTTTGGAGTTTCTAAAAGATTTGATTTTTTTGTTTCTGGTAATTTCGATGATGAAGAAATATCTTTTGTGCAGTTACTTCTGTCATCAGAAGAGGAGCTGTGAATTTCGTGATAGTCGACTGGTTCGTACAAGCGATTATCCATTGTATTGCCGCACGTATCGGTTTTAAACGTGAGAATTTCGTAATGCTGATCCGCATCGGTCTGCAACTCGGGTGAACCGCAACTCTCATAATGTGCTGAAGCCTCGCTTTCGCTGTCAACGCCACGATATTCCGATGTATCCTTGTTATCACCTACGGGAAAAAGAATTTCATGAGATTCTTGTAAGAGAAAAAGATACAAAGTTAAGAATGTCTTGGATATATAATTTTAGGTAAAAGTATCAACTAAAAAAACTAAAAGAGCTGATATCAGTCAAAGAAGAATGTTGACCAGAGAGAATAACTACAAAACCACAAATAATTTAACTTATAATGGCTTATTTTTACACAAATTTAAAATTGGCTAATTTAATACTGAAAGACGATAATGAATTATTTATTTCAAGTATTGAAAGTATTGTTGCTCAATGCTTTCTAATCCATATGAGTAACCAATTACTATCTTTCAGTCTTAGGTAAAAAAATCAATAAGAGAATTGTGCTTAAATTCACATTAGATACTCAAATGTAATAATTAGACATTTTTATGCAGATATTTTTTGCAGACATGCACAAAATATGCAAATTTACACAAATATACAATACGCACAATATGTACAAATAAATATGCATTTTTAGAACGCTTTTTTAATGAGACCAATTTCTATTTTTACGTTACTTTCTAATCTGCTTTCTAAAAAAAAATATGAAATTGCATAAAAATCCAATGTCTAGTAATAATAGAACAATCTATGTTGTTTTTATATTTTTGATAATGCTTTGAGATGTGACATATGTATCCTTAACACAAAACACAATAAATAAAAATTACAAGAATTAAAGAAGAATATGAACTTGCCTGAATTTAAATTCAATAATTTTGATGAAATTTCCTTGGAATCGGGGCAAACCGAAGCTGGTATCGTTTTTGTTAATTGATAAGCGCAAAATTCAGCGCTGAGAATTATGTCTCCCCGTTTGGTCTTCTCATCATCTTCGTCATCTCGGAGATTCTTCGCATCGCTCGTCCGCTCATTGTTCGATGATTCGTCTGCTAGATCCTCGGGCTTCTCCTTACACATCTCATCCATCCCCTTGCACGTATGCGGTGGGTCCTGGTTGTACCGACAGGACTCTAATTTCAATTGCGTTATGATAAAACTTACTTTTCCAAAAAATTTGCTTCGACGCAGTGACTGGAATGTCTTGCGAATCTTGAGCGATAAGCAACTTTATTCGTAAATAGGCAATTTTTTTATTCATGCTTTGCGCGAAAATGATTAAAGTTAGATAAACGTGCGAAATGAAAATATTAAAATAAGATTAAAATAAAATTGAATTTTAATTTTTATTGTACCATAAGTTCTTCCGCATTCGAAGCCGTCGATGAGATTTCGAGACTTTTAAAGTGAATAAATCCGGCGTTGTCACTTTCTGAAATAGAATATCGGAAAATAGGGAAAATAATATATCTTTGATTTATTTCTAAAACACACGGTTTACAGGAAGCTGATAAACTTAAAATATATCGTGAAATAAAAGAAATAATTAAATACTTCATCTTGTAAAAATATTAATATACATCTGAAATACTTTACCGAGGAAATCTTCTTTTGTATCATTTTTATTTTCACAGATCGATGTGGAAGGCGATTCGAGAACCATTGAATCTCTGAGAACACATCATTGATTTTTTAGACGATTGTTGTAAAGACTGCACGGAAAGAACAATTTTGTTGAAATCTAAAAATTTAGTCAAATATCTGAAAATAATTTTATTGGACCATCAAAATAATATTATGTAGAAAATTCGAACATAAGCAATATTACAAAAATTTGAGTGTCCATAAAATACACATAATTATTTTTATTACTCGTATAATTCAATCAAATTATTTTCAGATATGTATTTACTCTCTAAAACTTTTAGAGTGAAAGCCCACTCTGAAAAATAAAATCTTACTCTTAAAGATTGAAAATTGAGTCACTCTTTTTTAAGACTAGTTTAATTTTCATTCTTAAAAGTGAGATTTTACTCCAAAGAATTTAGAGAGATAGATTTAGCTAAATTTTCAGCAAAGCAGATTCAGCAAAACTGTCCTTTCCGTGTGATAATTTCTTAAGGAAATTGATTTGAGGTTTACCTATTCGCTTCATCACCCGATTCATCCCAAATATCTCGATTCCACCCAATCGAATGGTCGGACTTTAGGGAATCGCCGGAATCTGGAATCGAGCGTCGTTCCTGTAGAGTCGTCGTCTTCCCTGCTTTCTTTACACCAGCTCGATTCCCAGTTCGACTTGTCGTCATCCAACGACGTTCTTCCGCACCAGTCCTCAGATACCGGGAAGTACTCTGGACTCGGACTATTTTCGCTTAAGCAAGCCTGCGGGCCAATCTTCCCGATATTCCATCGTTCGCAGTCTTCATCGTCCTCGCTCTTGACCAAGAACACTGGCGAAGGTTCGTGACTCGATGTGACTGTGCCAAGAGGAACGGCGATGCTGGTGGTTTCGCTGGCTGCGACGGAGTACACTGGTGTTTGATGAGGTTGTACTCCTGCCAAGGGACTAGCGGTCTCTTCGATAACATCCTCGATGTCGACAATCATCGCCTCTGGCTCGGAATCCTCTATCACTGTATCCTCCGTATCTTTGATCCCCTGTGAGTTATCTGCGACAAATGAATGCAATAAATTATTAATAACTGATAGAAAATTAAATGTTACAGCAGGTATGGTTTAGATAAATCATAAATAAAAATAAATAGAAATATAATATTTTATAAAATTTTTTTTTAAACATAAATATAATATTTTATAAAATTAAACTATACTGTAATTATATAATTAAGAATATAAAACTATGCTTTTGAAAATTAAATTAATTAATTAATCAACTAATGTAAGCTCAGCAAACTGATATTATTTATTTTGACGTCAAAATGACGATAAATAATATCAACTTCCTAAAAAACACAAAGATCAATAAAAAAATCATTAAAATAATTTTAACGTTTATATATAATTTATATATATTATAATAAATTTATTTTAACGTTTAATAGTCAAATTTTGTAAAATCATCATTTTGACTTTTTCTTGACTTGGTGTGTTCCTTGGGTTGTTACCCGGGAGATTATTTGAGAATCATAAAACATAAAAGACATTAAAGATCATTAGTAGAATAATATACTTACTAGAGACCGGTAAGACATCTATCCGATTGTCGTCTTCGAGCTTGTCTGCAGAAGTAAGAGATTGGAGACTCGCGGAGCGACGTAACGTGAACGATTCGTCGCGAAGGCTGCCTTCGAAGACACTACCATCGGATTTAGATCGCTTCAGAGTCCAGTGGAATGCATGATTCTTGCCTGTAAAATTATGGAATAATAATATTTTAGTAACTGTTATTTCAGAATATCAAATTTTTCAAAATTACTTAATCTTACTCGTCGTACTTGGCTCTGTTAATGCAACTTCGTTCGAATCTTGCGCGAACGGCGTGTAGCCCGGCCCCAAAAGGCGAAACGTGGAAGATCTCGGAGATATTCCGCGGTATTTCTCCCAATCGTACAGTTTTCTCGTAAATTCTCGAGATATACCCTCGAAACGGTAAGAGCCGGCGGACGTACGAATCAACACTTCGTTACCACAGTTTACGCCTCGAGACGCAGCCATGAATCTTGAATCAACCGAAAAGCTCAGTAATTCGCAAAACGTGATTAACTGGTTCTATTATTTATATGTGAAAACTACCTTATTTCACCAGAACTCAATTTTCCAAATAATTAGCGTGAAGTCTTTTATCTTATTTTATAATATTTTCTTCTGCTTTAGATAATGCAAATCTTTATTATGAGACATAGAACGGTATTCATAGTTGATTCTTATATTCAAGATCGTCTTGAGTACTTAAGATATCACGAATCAATCAGAGGACCGTATTAGCATCTTAAGACATTACTTAAGACAGTCTTGTAAGAAATAAGAACGACTGAATACCGCCCTATGTATTTTTAAATAAAAACTTAACGCAGCAATATGATTTAAAAACAATTTTAAATAAAGTAAATCTATTTTATTCACATATGGACAGAATGATGATTTAAAAAGAGATAGCGATGTTCGTCCAGGAATATGTAAATTAATTTGAAACTATTCCTACGAGCTGTATTTAATCTCGATAATTGCGATGCAGATTTGTGTTACGTCACAATAATAAAAAAACATGATATCTCTCAGATGTTCTTTACACCGTCCGAACTTTCGTACCTCGAATCACCATCAAAGCAATCGTTCAGCTGCCTCGCATCGCTCTCTCGAAGTTCCTTCTTGATCCTCTGCCCAAATAGCAGAAGCAGCTTTTCCAAAGCAAGAAACTCCGTTTCGTCAATGTCAGACACAACACGATTTGTCGTCGGTGATTTCGGTCTCTCGCCACTTCGACATGAGGTCTCGCTCAATCTCCTCCACGCCTCCATCCTTTTGATGAAATCCTCGCAAAGATGTTGCTTCCCATCGCTGCCGAAGCTCCCCGCGCTGCCGATACTCGCGCAGCTTCCGCGTGAGCCGATCGAGTTCTGATTTTTCTATCGTGAGAAAAATGTCGAAAAAACATTCAGAAATGTTGCAAATCAGAAAAAAGGCACATAGATCGTATCAATTGTAATACAAAACAGATCTTTTAGATGCAAAGTTTTCGATTAAAAATAATTTCTGATCTTCTATCTTAATTAGAAGACTATGGTAATGCCTATATCAGATTAGAAATTGAGATTGAGATAGAATTTGACTAATCAAAGCAAAGTTTAGTTTTTGTGAAGTGAAATTTAATTTTTCATTAAACTTAATAAGATTTGATTTTCTTAATATGTAAGGAAGTCAAACTCATGTTGTGCAACACAGTATAGTAAAGTAATGATCAAAAAATAAGCAAGTATACACGTGGTAAAAAAATAATAAAAATATAAAAGTATAATAAAAATAATAAAGAAATAAATAAATCTTAAATTGTAATAAATTCTATTATTTTTTTTATTTCATCTATACTTGCTCGTTTTTTATTACATTCACTTTACTCTACTAGTTCTTTTTCTTTGATTATAAATTCAATCTCAATTTCAATCTCAATCTCTAGTCTGATACGGGCACGATAAAGGATGAAGATTTCACTGTTCGGGAATAAACCGTCTTAAATTTTACAAGATTACAGCTTTAATCCGGCAACCCTCTCTTTTCTCAGAACACTTGTTATTTTTCACGCAAATGTTTGCGAGATCGACGTACGCCGTAACATCTGGGCTCAGGTTTCGACGAGGAAGAGCGCCAGAGCTGCCAGTCGGTCAATCGTCGACGGCTGACGCGTTGCTGCTCGATAGCCGCGCTGGACCGACGACCTTTCTTCGCTCGTTTCCAGTCCTGCAGCTTTTTCCTAAACTCGGGCGCGAGACACTCCTCGTTCAACGGCAAGCCATTGCGAATGTTCTGCGGGCCCTTCAATCGCTCCCACTCGATCAGCTTCCGGTGAAACTCGGTACCGAACTTCTCCCGCAACGCCTGATAATCCCTGCGCGCTTCCCGATAGTGGTTGCCATTGTTGTTGGTACCTGCAACGGTTTTACCGAGATCCTCGACGCTTTCGCTAAGGCTGCGAGCTCGGCGCGTATCTGCGTTTACAACGAAGACATTTTATGCAGCGACGAGAAGCGCATAATAAACATGCGGAAGAGTTAAGAGAGAATCTTCGCGATTCTTTCGGGGAGATTAGTCGTGTTTCTCAAGCGGGGTTTAAAGCTAGAGATAGAAGAGCTTATAGAAGCTTGATGACAGACGTTGATTTTTGAAAAAGACAACGTATATTGAAATTCTTCCCGCGAAATGAATTTAATAGCAATAATAATTGGAACACAGTACTCTGATCTGTAACTTTAACGACAGTATCGTTATATTGTAACAGCAACACAATTTGAAGATTATCATCTTTTTAATTGCTTAATTAATTCCATTGAATACACTTTAACATTTTTTAAAGATCTGACTTATGTCTTTTGTTTATCATGTACGCACAACCGGTACAGTTACTATTTTTATTTCATTTTGACAAGAGCAACATGTGACACATGTGCAATTGGCATGTTGTCAAAAAATTTTCAAGTCGGCTGTCAAATTCTGAATAATGTTGCGAGAAATTCGTTGTCTGTTTTTCATTTTAGTAAGAAAGTATCACAAAACGGCAAGCCTATCGAGTGGTCTGAAAATAAAATTCGTTTAACCTCCGAACAACACCAAAAGAAGCTTGAATATCCTTCGTCGTTTGTACAAATCTGCTGTAAAAAGTTGTTTTCCAAATCAAAGCCTAAGGTAAATCGCAAATTACCTAATTGTTAATCAAACACTTTCTCAAATTTTTTTACAAAAATGTGCAAGTAGGTTAAATGCAAATTTTGAAAATTTTATTTATTATATAAATCCCTCAATAATTTATGCAAAATAATTTTGTGTCATTAAAAAAATTTAACTAATCCTTAAATTATTTCTCTCTCAATACTAAAAAATTAAGAGGCCATAACTCGAATGTTTGATTATTTAACAAAACTGTAGTGTAAAAGTGAAACTCTTTTCTAAAAAAATTATCTTAGAATATCTGACGTGTATAATAATATTATTATTTATTAATATAATTTCATAAAGCGTAATAAATTTTAGTGCAAAACAATCACAGCCAGTGACGATTATTTGAAGGCACGACAATCTCTAAAGCTTCAGATTAAGGATCTGATAAAATTCGTGGAGAATGAATCGCAATTGATTACGAACGACGTAAAGAGTCGTTTGGATAGCAACAGAGCCGCTCGTACGACTCAATTAGAGAACTTCTTTAAGAAGACGACGGGAAAGCTGGACGAACTGATGAAATTAGACGTTTCTTACGGCAACTGGATGCGACAGAAGACGTTGCTGCTCAATGATGAGATAAAACGATCTTTTGACGCTGTGGAACGAGTCATCGGTCCAAACGAGAAGCGTATAGCGTCTATGTTAAAGAAATTGCGAAGCGACGTGTCGATCTGCATTGAGAGCGCGGAGAGAAATCTCGCCGTGTGTCGCAAACATTATCTTCCTTTCGATCTCACGAAATGCACGAAGGAACAGTTGGACGAAGCGACAAAAATGCTCGATCGGATGAAAGAGGAAGCGCGTCGTAAGTTCGAAGAGATCGCCAAGTTTCGCGAGACAGTCCTGAGAGCACATGAGATGACGACGCAGGAAACGATAGAGATAAACCATAAAAAAACAATGGACTTATTGAAGTATCTGAAGAAATGTATCAAGCTGAAGAAATGTGTCAAACTGAAGAATTCGAACAAGTAGTGCAAAAAACGTGGAACTGAGAAATAGATAAGTAATACAATATAATTGATAAACAAATTCTAGAAGTGTAATTCCAAAATTGATGACTAGAACAAAATTCATTTTCAATTAATTGGTCCAAATTATCAGTTAATAATTAATAGTTAATTTCATTTTAATAATTAATAATTAATTTCAATCAATTAATAATTAATTTTTAATTAATTATTTAGTTAATCAGATAATCTTAAAATTGCGAACAGTTCGGAGAAGTCAGCCTCAAAGTTCTGTTTCAAATTTCAGAAATAACTGCGTAACAGAGCCGTTTATCTTCGCACGCCTTTGTGATTGGATACACGTACATAATGTTTCTTTTAAATGAAGATTTATGGCATAAAAGTGTAAAAGACTTGACGAGAATCAGTCGTGAACCTACTGGATGTGGAAACGGGATTCTAAAATTGTAGGGGCCGAAAATTTCAGGCTTTTGAAAATGATTTAATTCAAGAGTATATATCACAAATTAAGTTTTTTGCATTAATATCCAGTAAACATCAACTAACAGTAACATAACAAAAAATAACAATGTTATAATTTTTTGTTTTATCAATGTTGTGTCAATAAATTGTGCTGCTAGGGTAATAGTAATATTACATTAATATTATAATTTTCCACTCGACAATATAAATGTAATACAACACACGTTTTGTACGTAAGAGTTACATCGTTGAGTAAAAATTATAACATTGTTATGTATTTATAACTATTACATGTATTGTATTACATTTATATTGTTGAGTGGGAAATTATAATATTGATGTAACATTATTATTCTAGTAGCGCAATTTATTGGCATAATATTGGCTCAATATATCTCCAATGCATGCCAATGTTTAATCAATGTCTATTCAATAAATTATGTTACTTGGATGGTTAGTGTTTACCGGATAGCTTCTTCGCGATTAATACAATTCCTAATGTTATTAGTTCAGAGATTAATGTTAGCTCAGAGTTCACAAAATGTATGTTGATTTAAAGACGCGTTTTCTGGAAAGCTTCACTAAATTCTCACCATCGTTCATGAACGATTGCGCCGCGACCACTCTAATCGGACTTGGAGGAACGCTGAAAGTGGCATTTGTCAGAAAAGCACGTCTGACCTTGTTCCATTTCGAATCTTGCTGTTGTATCTTTGGCGCTGGCGTTACCGTTTCCTCGATCGTCGAATACTGGAAACAAATATCACATTATACGTATCACGGCGACGTCCGCGACAACCGTTTGGCAAGAGAAAGCATCGCTGCGGAATTCGGAGGAAACGATATTTGCCATGTGGACGTAGGAAACGTTATTTTCTACGTGGAAGAAGACGGTGCGTTTCGTCTAAACGCCGCAAGCGATCCCCAAAAGTAAAAGATAGAAAGAAAAAATTCCATTTTAGTTTGAGCGAACGTTATACGGAGTTTTTACTTGACGCGATGATTAAGTCTATATTTAAGAGTGATAACAACAAATATAAAAAAAATACGGGACTCTAAACATCAGACTTTTGTGCAAATCACTCGTCTAACCTGTCGTTTGAATTCCCTCAGGCTCGAAATGTCCTGCCGCATCCTGGGGCGTTGCGGCGAGCTCCCTCCGGAATCCTGTGCGCTCGACGGAAGAGGAGATATCGATTCCGGTGAAGACAAACTTCTGATTTCCTCCTCGTTTGATGGTATCGTGATCGTCAGAGTCGGTGTCGGTCTCTTCAGCGACACTTCCGGATCTTTCCCGTTTCCGCTTGCAGCATGCATTGTTACATCCGCATCCGATATAATGCGAATCAGTGGTTTACCGCGATTAGCCTAATTAAGGGAACATAACAATTTCAAAGCAACAATAAAATTAGAATTCCTATCATCCTTTCCTTGGGACAAAAAATACGTTTACGAATTCCGCAGTAATCAACAACAAATAATGCCCATTCATCATAATACATGTAATATTTATAAAAAATGAATTAGTATTTTAAATGAAAGTACCGAAAACATTGTTAGATATCAAAAGAGTAATGGCAACTCAATCTCTTGAGTTAAATAACATTTTGTTACTTTTAACTTTCATATTAAGATGTAAATCATTTATGTGGTTATAAGTTTCAAAGTAAATAATATATGCATATTAATGTATACATTTAGTAAATAGCTAAATTTGAGTCAAATGTAATATATTTTCTTGAGTTAAATTGTTTAACTCTATTATTGTTTTAGTTAAATTAACGACATATAGTAGGAGCAAAGGCGACTTGTAGAAATGAGTAAAAATAATTTAAATTGCACTCAAAGAAAAAAAAGAAGCACCTTTTATAATGATGGCAATTGTATAAGTGACAATTTTTACAATTTTTATATGTGGAATTAATATACATATAGTTAAATAAACTATTTTATAATTATAATACTAAAGTAAATCAATTTATAATTATAAAACTAAAGTTGATTACAAGAACTAATAAATTATTTTTGTAACCATTCAGTTTTAGTTATAGTAACTATAAAATAGTTTATTCTCTATATGTACACATCAATTCTACATATTAAACTTGTATAGATGTCACCTATATAGTTGTCACCACTTTGTTTTTTTCTCTGAATGTAGGTGTAATTCAACATTACAAATTTAGCAATGTGTACTTACTGGAAAAAGAAGAAACAGATTCACGGAAAGAATGGTTTCGTTAAAGTATTTAAAAATTTAGATAGATCTAGATCTGAAAATAATTTTGTTGGACCATCAAAATAATTATATGAGACGTTTAAGCTTGCTAGTCGGTTGTTCCAAAATCTCATCTACGGATGTTATACGAGTGCGATTTTGGTTAGGGGACTGTCTTGAAGAAATTCGCCTTAAAATGGAACCGTCTGTCTGTTAACGGATACACTCGCGATGCGCTGATCAAAGAAATTCAACGGGCGCGGTCGTTCGCGCATGTTGCCGTGGATATTTTTAAGTCGGCACTTGTATGTACACCGCCACTCGTGTCGCGGAAAAGGAATTTTCTTGGGATGTTCTTATCGAACTGCTACTCCCGTGACGTGAATCGTCGCCGAATGGACGACGCGATATTTCATTGTGACAACGAATCACAAAGTAGTACGTAGTTCCGCACGCAGAGTTGGCACAGAAAAACCCAGTTTACAAAAACCCACCGAGCAACAATAGATGGCTGTATTAGAGTCCTAGAACAAAAACCCACAAACCACAAAAACCCACAAAAACCCCGAAAATTTCGGTTTTTCTGAAAAAAAAAAACTGGGTTTTTGCCAATCCTGTTCGCACGTAAAATAAAAATTACATTTGCAGAATGCTACAATTAATTTCCCCATCTTAATATTACCTCATTAGGAGATTCTATGGAATCGACGCTCTCCGTGACGGAAGTGTCGCGATCGAGCGATCGACCGTACCGATCTGAATCGTCCTTTTTTTTATCATCCTTCACGAAAGACAATTGTCGGTCCGAATAGTTTACGATATTTTTGCGCGAATCTAAAAAAATGTATCACACACATTATTATGTTATTATTAGAATAATCGTCCTTTTATTTTATAGAAAGATTCAAAATTACTGATTTATATATATATATATATATAATATCATTTATTACATAGAATGATCATTTTGTGAGAGAGATATTTTGATAAAAGAAAATAAATATACCCTTGTTGTTGCATTATTTTCAATACATTAATTGTTGAATATATTTAATAAAATGTCAAGTTTAAGATCGCTCTTTTAAAATATTAAAACCCTTATTCATTTATCGCTATTATTTCATATTGTGACATCAGAAGCGAGAAAATACACAATAAAAATAATTATATTAAAAAATTATATTCGAATAAAAATATTTTTCAAGAAAACAATATTAATTACAAATCAATTTGTAATTGACAGAATAGAGTTAAAAAATATACTGAAAATTATCTTCTTATTTCGGGGAGAAATTAAATCATATATTGAAATAAATATTATTTTAATATCTATATTATCAATTTGACATTTTGTCATAACTGTAAACATAGCTCATTATGTTTTTCATTATGCTATAATTCATTTCCACATAGATAATTATTTATTAATTAATAAAACAAAAAGAGAACTTTTGGTATATTTTACAAGTCAGTTTTATTGATTGTGTTGTATTATTGGCTGCGTTCAACAGAGAAAGCAGCTTTGCAACCGCTGTAAAATTCTTTAATATGATTGGTTGATACATTTAGATTCAGTAAGCAATCAAAATCAATCATATTAAAGAATTTTATAATAGTTGCAAAGCTGTTTTTTCTGCTGAATGCAGCCATTAAAACATATGGTATTTCCATATTAACATATTTTACAGTAAGGATTTTTATTTTGTTTTCTCGCTTCTGACGTCGCAATGTAGTAATAAATGAATGAACGAGAGCCTTAAATATCTCGATAATCCTCTATTAAGCAAAAATCTGCTTATAGCTAATCAGAAGCTTTTATATATCTATTATCAATTTACAATTTTGGAGCTTGGTCCGCGAAGACCCTTCATTTTAAAACGACCGATAATAGTTTCAAAATTTCTATCCCAAACCAAATTGCTTCTGAATTAATGAATGCATAATGCAGCATCTACTTTAGAGAACGCTTTGTGAAAACAGTAGATGCATATTCTCACCGTCAAACACATCGTCGGTGGACGACGACGTGGACGATACTCTGCCAATCGGCGTGGATGGGCTGGAGACTTCGCTGGTGCAGGGTGACAGCACCGATCCGGTGCTCCAGCTTCCGGCGATGTTTGCATCTGGAATTCTGAGATACTTCGTTGTCGGCGTCGACGACGTAGTCGCTGGTGTGTCCGATTCCGCGATGTCCGCGAGATCGTTCGTACAAGCGCGCTCCCATTTGAAGGCTGCCTTCACCCTGGTCCATTTGCTGACCTTCGGACCGCCGTTGCGACCCACGTTCCTCGCGGCACTTTTGTCCATCTCACCTATCTGCTCGACCAGGCGCGATCCGAGATTTTGCTCGGTCAACGCGAGCGATCGGCTTCGTTGTCTCGATGAAGATGGTCGCACGTTCGAGCGTTCGTTCCTCCTCGGCGTCGAGGACGCGGCATCTCGGCTATTCGACAGCATCGCGTCCAGCAGGGATTCCGCGAAGCCGGTATCCTCGTCGACGAAATCATGATGCAACTCCTCACCGTTTGCCAGAGCGATCTCCAGCCGCCGATTGGCATTTCGTTGCACCTTCGCGCGTTCCAGACCCCGCACGCGTCGGAAGTACTCGGAGCTGCGAGTACGCAGCTCCAGAATCTGCTCCGTTAGCGTGCACAGTCGGTCCAGGTGTTCGAACGCCTCCTCGGTGAAGGGAGTCGCGTCGCCACCCATCGCCGAGGTCGCCGAGTTCGGCGTGGTGTCGTAATCAAATGAATGACCCTCGAACGGCGATGCGCCGAGCTCGCCGAGATAAGCCGCGAGATCCTCCTCTTCCTCCTCGGGCCCGCGAGACGTCATCCCCAGGCGGTGATCTCGTACGAGGGCAACCGGCGGGCACTGCGGGTCCGGAGGTGGGGTCGGAAGTCGACCCTCCTCGGGCTTGTCCTTGACCCTGGCAGCTCCTCTTTGATCTCGCGAGCGACTCGGGCCCGACCTGTCGAACTTCCTCTCGGCTTCGAACGCACCGGATTCCTCGGCCGGGCGGGCATTATCCTTCGCCATTGAATAGATTGCTGAGCGAAGACGCAAGATCTAAATATTCCGTAGGATGCGATGGGTAATATTTAACGAGTGACAATTATGGGAATTTAACGACGCTGTCATCTTTTATGTGGTTTTATCGAAACAGCTGTAACATGGCGTCATGCGGTTATTCCATCCATAAAATTCGAGTAATTTGAATTCGTACTGAATATCTTTTCAAATCTAAATGTGTTTACTTTATAAATGTTTGTTTTAATCTGTTAAACAATTTTTATTTTATATTTCGTTGTTTTAGTAAACTAAATAAGCTGTAACATCGAAATATTTCTTCAAATTGTTATTCGATCATAAAGATTGTTTTTTTATTTTGTCATTATCCGTATCGAGCTTCTTTGATTAGAAGAATTTTATTACGTATATTCTTTTATGCTGCTGGTATATTTCGTTTACTTTGATTTACTCGAAGAGGTCCGAATACCTTCGTTCAAATGTTTGTACTACAATAAATGTTCGTTGTCAGATTTGTTTTTGTACGCTCCGGCAGACGGAAATGCGATCTATAAATTGATGGTATAAGCGAAGTGTTGATTCCTCCCGTAAACATCCGATCGTATAAATATTATGGGAAGCGAACGCGCGGTAATGGGTCCGAATGCACTAACGCCGCTTCTCCGACGCGCTTTTTCTTCTTGCTGTAAGAGCTAGAAAAGCACAAAAAGTATAAAGAAGAAACATCAATTCCTTTCTTTATTTACGTGTCACTGAGACTCTCACCACAATTTAAGCTTTCCGTAGTCTTTATATGATTGCTTCATCGAGTTTCTTCATTAATTTCTTTTTTATCCGATCAAACGTTTTGTAGTGTAATGTATTCAAAAATTTAATATGTCAAAGTTTATTAAATTTCATTACAGCATGTAACATTTTCTGCATTAATCTTAATTCGCCTGTTTAAGTATTTATTTATGTTGATTAAAAAAATACCTTTGTTTTACGCGGCGCACGATTTCTTTGTTACACTCCGTCCGAATTTCCTCCACGTCTTTATTCGAACACAAAGAAGAGATTGACGTTACATCCTCCGACTATCTGTTTTGTTTTTAATTTTTAAAAATTATAAAATTTTATTTCTAAAAGTTCATTTCATCATAGAGTTTTTTTTTTCAAAATCTAGTTAATACAAACTAAGAATATCTTTACTACTTTTTACCACCCACGTACACCAATGGTATTGAAAGACTCTCGACGGAGCTTCGATTAATTGGCTGCGATTATATCCACGTGAGAACGACGGCCTTTTTTGCTTTTTATTTTTTCGTTCGATCACCGAATGAAATTCGCAGATTCACGTTCCCGGCGCACTCTCGATCGACTTGCCCTCGCGACGGCCTCCGAAGCGACGGGAATTCGCTCGCGCGACCTCGCGAGGTCGCTTCTTCGCTGCGAGAGCGAGAAGCTCGTCGGACGCCGCGCGTTTCGAGACTTCGGCGATAGCGCGCCGAATTATTTTCGGTGACGAGCATTCGCCGTATGTATTTACGGCGGATGCGTGTGTGCGTGTTGAGTACACGTACGAGTTACAAAGGCGTCGCGACGCCGAGACGAGAGTCTCGGGCATGCGCGACTGCTCGCGTGCGAGAGCGTTCTTCCTGTTCCCGCCGAAAATAGACGAGAAGGCGGCGGGAAGACGCGACCGTGCGGTCCTTATTTATAAGCGCCGCGGAATGATGCTACCGATCATAAAGCTCGCCGTGCTACTTTCGCCGGGCGGTGGAGAACCCTGCGGAGAGCCTCGCAATCGCTAAGAATTGTGGATCTATTAAGAAAATGTATAATAAGATCTGATAGCGGGATAGTAACTTTTCGAAGTTGACACTAAAATCTGTAACATACACTGAGAAAAATGGTTTGGTTGGATTAAACAGTAATTCTGGTGGAAAATGGACGAATCAGAATCTTCTGGTTAAATTTACTAGAATTCTAGTTGAAATAACTAGAATTCTGATTAATATAATTATTCTGATAAAAATAAGAATTCTAATATATACATTTTCCTAGAAATATATCAACCAGAATTTCGGCTATTTCAATCAGAATTCTAATAAATTTAATCAGAAAATTCTGCTTCGTCCATTTTCAAACAGAAATTTTTTTCAGTGATAATTATTATATTGAGAAAAATGGTTTGATTGAATAATTACTAACGATTACTATATTTTAACAAGAATAATCTAAATTTGTAGATGCAGCATAAAGAAATTTGAATTATTGAATATTTAAAAAAAGAAGTTTATAATTGTGTGAATAGATCCAACAGCGTCAGCTTCGGGGAGGGTTGAATCTATAATTCTAACTCAGAGATAATTGCAATTTAACAAATTCAACGCTAATGAATATTGACAAAGGAAAGCACATAAAATAAAATTTTATTCCAGAAAAAATACAGTCGCTTTATTTGTAGAAATTCTTCTCTTATACATTTCTGGAAGTACGAATTATTCCTTCATCGGTAATCTGGTTAAATCGGGCACTAATAGCATCGCGATCGCCGCACCTGCAAGAGATATTTAATATTTAATATTTAATAGAGCAAATATAACAAACGATCGTTTCTTCGTACCTATTAGGCTGACCGACGCGACGATTATACTTAGAAGACAGGTCGTTCTCATAAAGAGTTGCAACGCGAAAAGCATCAAGTAGGGAAGTATCTTCGTCAGGCCCATCACTGTGCCTCTGGAAATTGGTACCAGAAATTACGAGTTTTATATCGCCGCATCCGCAAACATTTGATTCCCGAAAACGCGTCTGATGGTCTAAGATTAGCTGAACGTGCCGGCCGTTCCGTTTTGCGCGACCTACCTCAGAGCGGTGGGATAATTTTCCAGCAGCAAAACGCACGTCGTCGTGCGTCCGATAGCGTAAGCGGCCAGGAAAATCGACGACAGAGTTACACGAATCGCGTGGTGCAACCGAAAAATAAGCATGAGCGAGGCCAGCCCACCCGCCAGTCCCGAAAATACTGAAAGCAATCAGAGAAGAAGAGATCCTTTTATACAGGGTGTCCCGAAATTTGCGAATTAGAATACTACAGTATAAAAATATTTTTAAAAAATTAAGTAAGAGTTATATATATATATATTTGTAAATTTTTATTTTAGTCTGTGAAATAATAAGAGTTTAAATATGACCAATTACGGACTACGTTTAAACGCTAAAATGCTCGCTTACTAATATATTACACACGCGATTAATGAACAGATAGCTGCCTAATCTACAATTGGCTATATTTAAATCCTTATATTTCAGAAATTACTGCTTAATATAAAAATGTACATGTAACTTTTTTACTTAATTTTTATAAATTTTTTTGCTGTGGTATTTTGATTCACGAATTTCGAAACACCCTATATATACACTAAATATATTAACTCTCTCTGGAGCTGATAAATTAAATTTATTTTAATAACAATTAAAAAATTGTAAAATGTAATAAAGCATTTAATTGATTGGTAGGAACTCCTTGAGATTACTTGTAACGTGATTATCGTTATCGTTATCATTACTTTTTTCTGTCCGTAACGGTAATGATAGCGTCGTTACATTTTTACGATAATGAATTCTCTCTCTCTCTCTCTCTCTGTCTCAGCCATTATTTTTATTATTACTTTAATCTCCTATTATCTTTATATATATTTAATAAATCACATTATTTTTGATTAGATAGAAATATTATTACAAAAAATAACAATTTGTTACGTTCTAAATAACGATACATATATGTTTCTTTTTAAAATTAGTAACAAGTAATGTAATATATTATTTTATATAAGTAATGTCCTTAATTCTGATTGGGTTCAGTAGACTCATCATCGGCTCCGGAGGGTTAAAATGATATCTTCGCAATTATACAAAAAATTTTAAGTCAACTGATAATTTGAGAACTGTAAATATTAGAAATAAAGAATGTAGAACGTTTCGGACAAAGAACGCAGAATTTTGAGAGCCAATTAAATAATGCATTTTAATTGAATGATCTTAATAGTGATAGCGATTCTTGGCGACCGTTTAGGTGCTTACTTAAATACGGTCGTCTGCCAACGACATCGATTCCAACGATGAGCAACGTCTCTCCTAACACGTAGCCTAGTGATACCAGCAACAACAGTTCGAAACGAGTTTCGTTCACCTTATCACAGCTTCGCAAAAAATCCAATACCATGTTCTGGACGTCGATGTTACACGTGCCGCTTACGATATAGTGCTCTTCCATTTCCTGGAGAACGTGCGTGTTCCACAAAGCGAGCCAAACGAATCTTAAACATCGTTCTCGTGATTCTTCTTGCAATCGAAGTGCAAGTGACAGATAGCTTACAGAGAAACCTCTTTTATTACCCGGGAAAATGCAGAAGACACGCTAATATTCCGCACAATGTCACACGCTTGTACGGAGGCTTGTGCACTCTGTGGATCCGTTCCCAGGTTTTCGTGAAGTATCTTTGAATACTGCCAGCTTCATCCTCGTCGTCTGGACGCACGCAGCTTTCTAAATCCCTAATCTGAGTCGTAGAGAACAATTCCGAAGAAATAAAGGAGTTATCAACGTAAATAGCAATATAACGTAAAAAGCCTAAATAATTATTCACACACATTTCGGATATTTCACTCCAAATAATTCTAGAATACGTATCCTGGCCTGTTGAAAAAAATTACTGTACGATCATATAGTTTATGTCAATATAATTAAAAAGCTCTAAAAAATAAAGTTTTACAGAAAAAAATCTTATATTATTTAAATCTCGTATTTTCTTTAACAGACAAAGTCATCAAATACTAAAGAAAAAAAGTTTTTAAATAAAATATTAGTAATAAAATAAATTACATTTTAAGTCAAATAGATCTAAACGGATCAACAGGATTAAAATATTTTCTAACTATAAAAAATAAATGATTTTTTCTATAATTGTGTACTTTTAGAAAACATTATTAATTTTTTTTATTCCTTTCTATATTGTTCTATATTTACTATCCATGCTCGTATTTTATTTCTTTCCACAATCGAGCTTAAAGAATCATTCGTTCAAAGCTTGAGCGAATGAAGAAATTAGAAAATAATAAGATATGAGCGTCGAGACGTCGTACCGGGTAGGTATCGGCATGCTTCAAATTATTGATGGCGTACATCTGTTGGAGCACCGCGAGTGCTTGTCTCGGCCGTCGACGAAGTAACAAATACCGAGGACTTGGTGGTAGGAGACCTGAGGTGCAGGCGATCACCAGGCTCGGCGTACCGCAAACAATAGCGAATACTCGCCAGGAACTCGGCCGGAATTGCTTGTCCAGCATACGTATGATGGACGGCATCATGGACCAGGAAATGCCTTTTCGAACAAAGGAATCTCTCTGAGATTTTTCGACATAAAGCTTTTGCCGATGAAACAGAAACACAATTCCAGTAGTATTTTATGTTTAAAACTTTTCCGCAAATATTAAACATTAATTATTAGACAATTATTTAGTTAGATGAGAGTAAATATATATATATATATATAGATCGATTGATTTTTTAATTCGTTTTTAATTTGTCTATAATTGAATCTTCTAATTTCCTTATCCGATTAATATTAAATTAATGTAAAAAACAAAAATGAGATTATCTTTAAAAGTCATTGTCATTTTTTAAACAAATAAATGATGCAAAAGTAAAAAAAGATTTATGTACATAAATTAGTAATCCAGTAACCGAGTTTTTTCACACTCATTAAAATTACATTTTAATGTCCAAAATGTTAATATATTAAAAATATAAAATATTTAATAAAAAGACTAAATTAAGAATTAATATAATGATTAATAATTAAAGATGATATTTAATAAATTTAACGCAAATTGTAAGGAATTATTTGTAAAATCATCTGGTTACCTATGGCTGATAAATAGCCGACTATCCAAAACATGTCGATTACTGCTAAACAAGTCCCTCTCTTTCTCATCGGTAGACATTCGATGAGATAAATTCTCAGAACGATATTATTTCCAGCTACTCTATAAACATAAACTCTATGTCAATGACATTAATGATCATCCATTAATAAACGCACACTTTAATTATCATGCAATTACGAATGCATTAATCTTCATATATTATGACATTCCCGCAAGCGACAATAAATCACACGAGTGAAGATAATGATATCTCCTTCATTAAATATGTAAATTGAAAAAGTGTACTTTTAGATATTTTATCGGTTTATCTAATTAGCAAAACGTATTTCACAACTGCAAATTAATTATTAAATATTATGTAATGTCAAAGTCATGCAACGCGCGTATCTCGTTATAGTCAGATTTTGTTCGGAAATATAATTGATATAATATATTATGATAAACATTGCATAAACAATGACAAATAAAAAATTGCAAATATGAAACATCTCATACAGCACAGAACGTGCAGCAATATCATTGCAATATTGCTGCAACTTTTGTGCTGTAGAGGATGTGCTAATATTAAAAGTAAATAGTTTAAAAATATTTTTTAAGTAATTGTAAATAATCGCGCATTTTTTATCGTTTTAATGTCATCATGAGATGTCCCGAATTGTATAGCTTTCATTATAAAAGAGGATAGGAACTTACCCCATTCCTAACATAAACACTGACAAATTTATAAAAAAATTGACTTGAGCGAAGGAAAGAGAAGCTGAGGCGCAAAACACGATGCTCATAGTAATTGGGATCAATTTTTTACGGCCTGCAACGTCTGATATAGTTCCAAACAGAAAAGCACCTACTGCCATTCCTAATCAATATTTTTAAAAACATATAACAAATCGATATATTAATATCTTTATAACTGAAATTCTTAACGCGTGATAAATTTTACAAAGACGAGAAATGTAAATTATATATTTTTTAACATTTCTCGTTTCATACTGGATAGCTAATTCAACAAAATAATTAAATTGCTAATTCAGCTAATTTTTAGTTAGAGAAGATTTTTAGTTAGAATTATAAGATTCATAAAACAATTTTTGATATCGTATACCAAAATTGGAAGTAGCGATGGGCATTATGGCGTTATCTTTGTTGAGCTTTAAATCGCACGCTATCAACGGTGCCACAATGGGAACAGTCAGAGAAGTGCTTGCTTCCGCAAGTGACAGTAAACCGCACAAAGTGATGATAAAGTAATGCCAGATACCCCATCCTTCATTAAATTTGCAAATTGAAAAAGTGTATTTTTAGATATTTTTATAATTAGCAAAACGTATTTCACAAATGCAAATTAGATATTGCATTATGTCAAAGTCATGTAACATATCTCGTTACAGACAGATTTTGTAACTGATGTGATAAAATAAGCAATTTTCCCGAAAGAATGCAAATCGAATTTTTCGCTCCTTACCTGTTTCAGTTATTGCAGTTTCGCAATCGTCACTCATGAAGATAGTACCTATCTTATCACAATAAAAAAATACAATAAAAAATTCGTCGAAGAATAGGTTATTAAATCAAATGTCGAACGTAAAATGAAGTTCTCTGCAATTTATCGGTTCGACTCTCGCAGATCTTTATATTTAGGCTGCGCTCGAAAACACTATCCGAGTGCCTCCGAGATGTTGTTCACCGAATATTAAACAAGAGTAAAATGATACTCGAAGGATGATGTTTTCGAACGCGATAATTATCGCCTATATGTTTTAATTATTATAATTATAATACGAGATCAATAAAGAAAAATATTGAGTTATAACTACTAAACATGTTAAAAATGAAAAATTTTTGACGACTTGAACTTTGCATTTTAATTTAGTTATTCAAATCGTTCGGGCTTTTCCTTATCAAAATTTTTGTTTCACTGACTCAATACTGTTAATCACATTGATACTCGTTATCACAAGTAATCTGTATCGCTCGTCTGGCACGTAATATTGATATGAAATGATTCGTAATTCATATACTACGTGGAATGATAAAATAAATACTCTCTAAGAACATATAGAAAATAAATCCGTTTATTAAATTAAAGACGGATGTTTCAATGTGAATGTCGCGAGATGTATATCTGATTATTCTAAATAGAAACAGAAGTGAATGTGTTTAACTTGAACAGCAGCGAAAGAGTAGAAAACACACGTACACACAAGTGTAATTAACAGTAAATACGAAGAAACATTGTACGATTTTTATTGTCTATTGATCCTTGAAGTACTCCAGCGAGCCAACGACATCGGGTTTCATAGCCTTCTTGCCAGGTTTCCAGCCGGCTGGACAAACCTCGCCGTGCTTGTCGGTATATTGGAATGCTTGAACCAGACGCAGAGTTTCGTCCACGGATCTGTAAATTTGCAACATAAAATCATTGTTAGCGATAAAATTGTATTATAACGATCAATGCCATGCTTGAATGATATGATCTCAAAATTTATACTACGAGATCTAAAATAAATTTTTATAAATTTACTACAGTTTTTTTAATAATCATGCAAGTGCCTCACCTTCCTACGGGTAAGTCGTTGATGGTGATCTGGCGCAAAGTCTGCTTGTCGTCGATGATGAAAAGTCCACGGAAGGGAACTCCTGACTCCTCATCGAGGACGCCATAGTCACGGGCGATTTTGCAGCTCTTGTCCGCCAACAAAGGAATGTTCATCTCACCGAGACCACCCTGTTTGCGCGGTGTATTTACCCACGCGAGATGGCTGAAGTGGGAATCGGTAGAGGCAGCAATCACTTGGCAGCCGATGTCGGCGAACTCCTTCGCTCGATCGGAGAAAGCGACGATTTCCGTCGGGCACACGAAAGTGCTGTGGTAAAATATTTATGTAATTATAATTTATTTAAACTGCCTCTATTTCTTATTCATTCGAAATCTTAAAGATGCATGATTTTTGTTTTATTTTACTTGCTACAAGTCTCTCAAACTTCAAGTACTTTTTTGTTAAATCTATTAATTTTATTCATTATAATTTAAATAAACACATAATACAACTCGTTTTAAACTTGATGTAATTAGCAGCGTGATTTTAGAACATAGAAGACCTGTTTTCCATAATCTCTCAGAATAGAACACGTATCTTTTTGTTATCGTTTCAAATGAATCAATTAAGAGCCAAGTGTATGCAAATGTTAAGCAATTACACAACACTTCTTGCAGCAGCAATTGAGAATTGTATAACTGTCTCGTTATATCCTGCCCATGAAAGTATGATCGTAATGCTTACAAGTCCAATGGGTAGAAGAAAAGCACAACATATTTGCCCTTGTAGTCGGAGAGTTTGATATTCTTAAATTGTCCGTTCACAACAGCAGTGCCGGTGAAAGCGGGCGCCGGTTTCTGGAGCTGAGGCATGATTGCTGTTGTTTAGTCGCTACAACCAAGAATACAGAGAAACTTTATCTACTTTTCACAGATATCATGCTATCATTATGCATTCATAATGCATAACTTATTTCTAATGAATCGTTACACGAAATAATCTCTACTCTCGGAAGTTTCGCAATAAATTCGCATTTATATCCGTGTGATAAATTCATTACAGAGTTTTTTTTATCGCCGCGCACAGAATTCAAACAAAGATTGAGATATAATTGAAAGAAGTGCCAGTATATCAAAATACACGATTTCTGATAGCTTGAAATGATTGTTATTCTCAGTTCCTACTGCCTGTGCTTTGTGTTTTTTTAATTGTGTCTCAACGAATTCGATTGGATTCAGTGCGCACTAATATGCATTAATGTCTCCAACTGAATTCGCTATCAGGCTTTATGTAATCCTTGCAACTTATCTGCGAAGAAATGAAGATCCTGAAAGTAAACATTTACAAGTTTCCGAATTGTGCGATAAGATTTTTGGAAATGCCATGACGGGAATATCGTACTTTGGTGAAAGTACTTAAGATTAAATAATTCGTAAGTAATCAGAATTAAGTTAACATAAGTGTTGACTCACTGAGGCACGAGTGGGTTCGCGCGATAAGCATTTCAAAACCGTCGCTAGCTAAATATTTATTCAACGATAACTTATGTAAAGTTCCTCGCGTGTTTCGTGTAGTTATAGACTTATAAACTGTCACATATCATCAAATTCACACGGCGCGACGCATGTATGTGCCATCATCTCCATAAATTATCAACGAATATTAAAATAACAATGACACAATGGATAAGAAATAACGCGGCCGAAGAACTCGATAACACCGTAGAAAAATAACGTATTCAGAATGGATTAAAGATACACAATTTATTTGTCGGAAACTGTGAGAGTAAATAAATGTTTTATTTAAATGAACCGTCGATCTAAGACAAAGTTATTTGTAAAAGTGACTATAGAAGATTCTATAAATAGTCAGCTTATTTGAATACCTGGCACATCAGTTGATTATTATAAATCAATGACATATCTTTCTTTGCATCGATTAAGCGTTGAATTAAATTTACGTAGACCTTTCTTACGTATTCTGCGTGAATTAACATTAAACATTAATTCGATAATTCTTAAATTCTGATAATGCAAGAATGACGCTTCAAAGAAAATTGGATTCAGTATTTCCCAGAGACCAACGGGATGAATAGAAGGGATCAATCGAACTGGCACACCAGGTGGGACTTAGATTGCACAATGAGAGATATATATATATGTATATATATAAAATAGATACATATAAACCGAGGTTTTGTATGAGAAAGAAAAAAAAAGAAAACCATACATACAAAGAAATTGGGTAAGGAAAAGCTTCGCTTGTAAAACGACTTCGCGCAGAAGCACTGAAAAGGATACTTCGTCTAATCATACGGACGGCCTCGCATTGAAACGAAACTTCTTTGTCAGACGACTCCATTCCAACCACAATTTCAACTACAAATGTGCACTCAGCGATAACCGCAACCTTGCATTCCTTCTATTTATTTCAGTTTAAAGAAAAAAACACATGAAGTATCTCTAATGTTGAGAAATTTATTTTTTACTCTTGTATGTGCAGTAATAGATCTATTTTTTACAGCTGAACTAATATATAGAGGAAGTTTACCGATACCGACATACTATTGTACTTTGTTCTTGGACAATATTTTTTAGCTAAAGTTAAAAGTAAAACTTTAGCTTTAATACAAATTTAATAAATAATTTTAATTTAATAATAATTTAATAAATACAAATTTAAAAAGTATCTTCTATCAATAATACAGTAGTTTCTATATTTTTTTGCAATTTTGTAATAATTAACTTTTTCATAAGATAAGCAAAAATTGACAAAATGAGTTTTAAACAGGCCATAACTATTTTTTCAAGATCCGCTCAAATTTCAATCTTTAAAGCCTAGTTTCACAACTCACGGTTAACTCTTAAGTTCAACTTATTTCTCATCTATTTCCAATTCTAGAATTGAAAAAAGAGATAATGAATAAGTTGAACCTCGGTTAAGAGAGTTAACTATGGTTGTGAAACTGGGCCTTAAAGTGAGATTCATTCTAAAAATTTAGAGAATAACTATATAATATGTATGTGTGATCTATTATATTGCATGCGATTAATATAATAAATTAGTGCATAATACGACGTGTAATTAATAATATTTAATACCAAAACTCGATTTGTTATCTTCATGTTCATAATGTTATGTTTCCGGTAGAATCTCGTTAGGTTCCGATTGTGTTCGTTCTCGATGACAAGGTATTCTCAAAGGAATTCCCACGAGATAATACGGCTAATCTGTTCAGTAATTGTTCGGAAATTCGCTTGCTGACGTTAGTTGATGAAGATTATCGCGCATAAATCCATACGTGATGCATGCCGGCGAATGCAACTGCTATCGCTCTGCATACTACGTAAGCCGGCGAATTGCGTTAATTCGCGCAACGACGTTGAAATCCATTAAAAAAATATCTGTCATGAATTCTTTATCGATGTCGTTTTCATTTCGCTGCGCTTACGCAATATTTCCGAGAAAGATGACCATAATGTGATACACTAAAATCAATCGATCACGTTAAAAGAATCAAAGAGCAGTACATTCCAGATAAGGAATCGATTTATTAAAAAGACACGTTTCGGGCAAGGAGAGGATGATATCTTATTTGTATTCATTGTGCGTTACATTTAATCTTTATTCATAACTTATTTCTTTAATATTTAATAGATATTAGATATATTTATCTTAATTGTATTGCGTTTAATTTCTAGCTCTAATTTTCCTATTTCTAATATTTAATAGTTTTCTTAATTTTCTTCCACTGTACATGGAGTTTTAAACAAAAAAAGAAACAAAAAAATATAAGGCACATAAGGCGATTTTTGGCGTGCTTTCGGTATAGCAACCAAAAGCAACCGCGACTAAGGCATCTTCGTTTTCAGGGATCAGAAGACAAAGCCCCAACCGCGGTTGCTTTTGGTTGCTATACCAGAAGCACGCCAAAAACCGCCTATAATAAAGCATAAGCAGTAATCGGCCAATTACAAAAAAGAAAGTTTAGAAGAATTTCTGGATGACTTTTGGATAGGAAAATATAAAAAAAGAGTTCAAATTACAGCTAAAATGTTGAAAAAAATCGCAATATAAATCACAACATAAGGGATAACTTTTGACCAGACTTGGCAACAGTGGACTTTTATTGCCTTAGGGCCTAAGCACAAGATGGCTGTAACCGAGTCGTGGAATGTTAATTGTAGTCGTAGATCGACACACAATGGCTATGTTTACACCGTGCGTTTAGTCCGCGACCTATACGATAGATGTCTTTGTTTAACACAGGATAAACAAGGACATCTATTGTATAGGTCGCGGCTTAAATGCACGGTGTAAACGTAGTCATTAGGCCTATTCTTTTTGGCTGAACGTTTGCATCAGTCCCTCCTGAAGAGAAAAGGAAGAAAGATGAACTAGTGCAAAAGTTCAGCTAAAAAGAACAGACCTAATGTTTTGGCATATATGTACACTGAAAAAAATGCATGTAATTTTACATGGAAATTACATGTATATGACTGGAAAATTATCTAAATTACATAAATATGCTTGGAAATTTATTGGAAATTATAAATTCCCAATCATATTTAGGCAATTTTCCAGTCATGAACATGTAATTTCCATGTAAAATTACATGCATTTTTTTCAGTGTAGTTACGTTAAAACATTAGGTTCGTTTTTTTATTCCTACATTAGAACTTCTTTCTCACTTTCGCCAAATATCAAATGTATACGTATCTCACCTTAAGTTCCAAAAGTGTACTCTAGTTCAGCTGTAGAAAAATAAACAAACCTATCGTGTGTTGACCTACGACTCGCATGACTTGTCAATTACAGACATCTTTGTACTTAGACCTTTACGTTTTTGTATGCCAGAGGCTTTATTATTAACGAATTCGATCACTCACACTATATTAGATCAGTACATTTTAAAAAGGCTGTTATTTATATGAAACATTTAAATGCAGTGATATAATATAATAACTTTGAAAGTAACAATCCTTAAATAACATTAATAAAAATAATCTTTAAATGATCTTTAAATAACGTTATAATATCATTATTTAATTAAATATTTAATTGTTTAAAATATTTATACGCTTCTACATTAATTTTGACTTCATATAGCAGGTTTTAGTATGCATTAATCAAGTATAATGCAAGTGAATTCGCTATTTCATAAATCTCCACGAACTCGACTGGTTCTGGCGGATCATGAGAATATATTCGTAAAGCGTGACTTGCCAAATAGTGACGGTGCCGAATAAGTAGTGGCGATCTCACGAATCCTCTCTATATCGCTATTTCTCTCTCCCTCGATTGACCTTCGATGTTACGAAATAGAGCGCAATTCACGCGAAACAGAAGTACGAAACGGTACTTATTACGCGTCGAAGGAAGGAACTTCTGAATTATGCAATTCGTTTTCGAGACCCTCTCGTGTGTTTCGATCACAAAAACGCGAGTAGCTTCGTCAGGGCCGAATTTCGACCATTACTTTCCGAGAGAAAAAAGGGCAGCTGTAACTAGAGCGATCATCCGGCGTCGTCCATGTCGTTTGTTTCGATTTTGTTGAACAAAACGTCGATTTCATTTGAGATTGTGTGACGAATGGCGAACAAACGATTTAGAAAATTCGGAATAATGATGATTACCTTGAAAGAGCTTCCTCAAAGAATACTGCGAACCGCCAAAGACGAAAGAATGACGAGGAAAGAACAGGAATTCGCCGGCGACCGGTCTCTGAAGTCTGAAACCTTTTGATATCGACCGCTGCATATATATACACGAAGAAGTCGAACAGTGTTGGCAATCATCGTGACATCTAGCGGCCGGCTATCGTACTCTGTACCGCGTGAACGTAGGAACAAAAGAATCGATCTACTTGCACTTCGTGCACTCGAAGTTACACTTTCTTTTTCATTTCAAACGCTCGTGTGGGCAATTGGTCTGTTCGCGTTGCTTAAAGGTGCCTTTTCATACTGACGCTCGACGCTTATTTTCAGCGTCAAAATAGGTCACGTGATCAAAATTAACGCTTGGTCCCGTATTCATATGCTGGATTCACACTGCATCCGATTTTCGTCGTACGACGCTC
>NW_017257230.1:603720-649903 GCF_001594055.1 Mycetomoellerius zeteki | reverse complement strand
TCTACGAATTATTTCATTGGCTACTGAACATCTAAAGATAAATTTAAGGAAGCCTTAAATATAAGATCTGACTATGAATACGGGCATTGATATTCGTCAATTTCTATCACGTGATTTATATTGACACCGAAAATGAGCGTCGAACTTCAGCATGAAAAGGTACCTTTAAATCCTCAAATATTTTTGCATTTAAAATAAGATAGATATATATTTGGACGTTGAAAAGAGAGAAAGCGAAGATGCTGAGTGCAAAAAGTGCATGAAATGCGAACAGACCTATTGTGGGCATTCGTGGCTGCGGTCCATTTGACGCTCAAACGCTTCGAAGCATTCTTTGATTAGTCAATTCGTAAAATTCTTTGTTCTGATTGGTCACTCAAACGCGTATTATATTCACAAGTACTGAAAATTTATGAAACTATTATATATTTTCAGTACTTGCAGTGAATAATGAACGCACCTTTAAGCCGAGGGGAACATCCTTAGAACATCTTTTGAATATCTTAAGAATATTTCTTGAAGATGTGTTCCGTACATTGTATTTTTTTGTACTTAAAATGAGATAGATCCTTAAACATTAAAAAATTATTAAACTTGATTATTAAACGTTAAAAACAAGAATTTTTTATTTCGAAAAAATATAGGAATCTGGACAATTTTATTTAGGGAAAACCTCAGATCGAACTTCTTTCAATTAGGGCCACTTTTACCAAGTCCGATTAACTTAATCGATTAGTCCATTGGAATTGACTAATCCATTTCTGAAATCAATTGTGGTACTTTAGAAATCTAGTGACTTTAGCTTTTAGGCATCTGTAGCGCACCCTAGGAACCAAAGCAGAACGAATTTCCTGAAGTTAGCCGCACTGATATTTACATACTTACCGAGCAGATGACAGCAGATGCGGTGACAGACATATATTGGAGCATCTCGCAACTTTTACTCTGAATTTATTTTAAATTTACGACCGGATTGCATCAGATTTCAGTTTAATTCACGTAGTCTTGAATTAGTTAGCATCTTTACATTGATATTGTTTGAGGAAAATGTATTTATCGTACGATTAACGACAGCTAACCTCTCGGCAGACGCTACAGTTGCCGGAAAGTTATCATTTAAGGGTAAGTTCTCTTGTTTTTCACTCAATTTGTTTTGAATATATAAAAATATATGTAGACAAATGTTTAAACTGTCAAACGTCCTTTCCTTTCTTTTTTTTCTCCTTGTACAAAATAAATATCTCTCCGTAGTGCTGCTATGATCATTTTGCAAAAGAAAATATTTAGGTTCGATTTCTTATCAATGTAAGATTAACTTTAATCTCGGTTCAATTCTAAGAATTAGAAGAAGATAAAGAGTAAATTGGACCGAGATTACAAGAATAAATTTCTTTATTTTCTTCTAATTCGAAGAATTAAAAAAGAATATAAAGAGTAAATTGAACCGAGATTAAAGTTATTCTTATATTGATGGAACCAGACCTTAGATAATGAAAAGAAGCATAATAAAGATAACAATAACAAATAATAATAGAGTGAAAATGATAAATAAGAGAGAAGAGAGTCGGGTATGAAAATAAATCGCCGTCTCGTAAACATAATGTGTCGTACGTACTAATTATTTCAGCGTTATTTGTCTTTAATAACAACAATCTGTATAAATAATACATCTTTTGCGTTATGCCACGACATCGAAGGAACGATGCTATAGCGAATGTGTTTCTACGCGCGATTTCGCGGCGCCGTCACGTCGTCGCCGCGGATCCCGGGCGGGATACACAATTCCGATATATAAATAACGCGCGAATATATCTGCGTGTGCGTTATACCTCTTATTTGTAAGAATGATAATATACTTTTTGGCACTTACTAATAATTAAATCGAAACCTGGTGAGGGGGGAGGGGGTGTGAGGATGAGGGGTGTGAGGGATGATTTTTATTTATTTATTGAACATTAGACGAATGAGTTAGGCTCGATTTTCGCGAGAGAGAGATCTCTCGGCAACAATCCTTTCTCTCCTCCGTTCTTTTTCTCCCCGAACTCCGCCTTAAGATCGTTTCCGAAGCGAATCTACGTTATGTGTATAAGGAGAGCCGATCTCTTTCTCGCTAGAGAATGTCCGGGATAATTCAGTACGTGGTGGTGCGGGGAGATCTTGCGAGGACGATGGGATGGCCGTTGGGCGCCGTGATCGCCCAAGCGTGTCACGCGTGCACCGCCGTTATCCATCTCTCTTACAATGACGCCCACACGCAGGCCTACCTCGCGGATTTAGACAACATGCACAAGGTGGTCCTCGAAGTAAGTATTGACTTTCGCGAGGAAAGTTCGCGAGCCGTTAATCCGCGCGCGTTTGATCGCGGGATATGTTTGTTCCGCGATGTATTTGCAGAGGGAGAATTAACTTTGACGCATTATAGGTCTGTTCCTTGTGACTAAACTTATGAGCGTATCCAAGATTTTTTTTTCGGGGAGATTAACAATTCTGTTATCACATATAAATAGCAATTTTTTGCGACAACGAATTGTTTTTTTGGATATTGTATCATTTAGAATGTTTCCTTTTCATTCCTGATTTTAAATGGAAAAAATATTAGGTTTTGGAAATTATAACTTTGTTTTTTCTGAAGAAAATATAAGCAAAATATACACTGAGAGAAAAGTGTTTGGTATTTGTGACTATAATTGCATGGTAAAATAATTATAGTTAGGAGCTTCTTCTTTTTTATGGTTATTAGTGTTATAATTTAGTAATATAATAACCATGTATGTGAAAAATTGTACCATAAATTATGATAATTTCAAAAATTAATATAATAAAATATCACGATGTACATAAATGGTATAAATAAAATAAACATTTTTATTTAGTAAATGCAATTGAAATTATGGTGAATATTCTTTATTCATTTATTATTTATATGATAATAATAACTAAAAAATATATAATGTTAAGAAAAACTAAAGATTTTCAAGCAGTATATTATGAATAACAATTAATTATATTTAAATATACAATTGTCCCAAAAAGAAACTAAATTATAATTAAATTATGGTAATTGCAACCATTATTTTCTCTCAGTGTAGTGGAGCAAAAATTTCATGGGGAAGAGAGAGGTTCAAACCTCCAAACCCTCCCCTAGATACTTAAAATAAAATAGATATATATTTGAAGCTTGGCAAAAGGGAGAAAGAAAATTTTAGTACAATTCAGTACAGCGACAAAGAACAGATCCTATCTGTTATTCTACGTAAAATATTTCAAACGCTATAAGAATGTCCAAACGAACCGTTTTCCGAATCATTGAATTGAATAAAACTACGTGAAATCACGAGTATGAATAATAGGCCGCCGATGAAGCCGATCTGCAGATGCTGTGCGCAAAACTGAAGGAGAACGACATTCAGCACAAGCTGTGGATAGAACAGCCCGAGAACATCGCGACGTGTCTGGTAACGAAGCCCTACCCCAAGGACAAGATGCAGTCGTATTTTAAGAAGTACAAATTACTCAAAATGTAACGGATGTAAATGGTAATAAACACCACATTACGATAAGGACACCGAACGTCTCTCTAGTTACTTTCTACGTTACACCGAATCCAAATTAATCCTCCCGGCATTGCTTCTGAAAGATTCTAGCCGAAGAAAGGTTTCCGAAAAATGTTTACTTCAAAACACCGAATGTGATAACTGAAAGATCCAACCCTGAGAGGTTCTATAAACGAAATACAATTCTCCGGCGCTCACGTGAAATAAATACTAACTTCGGAGAAGAATGTCATTTATCTTTTACTCTATTCGAGCGGGAAGAAGATCAATGCGCCGGAGATAAGCCGCGCTCTACACACGTGGCTCGAACGTCGATATTGCAACGGGCAACACCTCGGCTCTATCTTTTTTATCTCCTTCGTTTCTCCCTTTTTTTATCCCCAGAAGCGATATTGTCCCGTATGGAAAATATTTACGCTTGGAGGACTACAAACGTTCGAAGAGATAGGAAAAAAAAAGAGAACACACATAGTTGTGCGAGACGCCGCGGCGATCCGATATTTCTGACATCGAGGAGATTTACACTCACTCATTTATTCCACGGGTACCTTGCGAGTATTGACAATGCGTGTGTACAGCCCCTTCTCTTTCCTTACATTACACACGATACTAGCGTTAGATTACGATTCTAATCTAGACGGGAGTAACGCAGGATCGCGCGCCACTAATCAACTAGTCGTATCAAAAAGCTCCTCGTCGCGCGAGTCTACGGTTGCTCTACGGTAAAAGTGCGGCGAAGCTAGTCTCTTCACAGGTACGGATCGGCGTATGATGTAAGAATACGAGATGTTTCGTTCCCGAGATGCGCAGTCTATCTATATCAATCCAATCAGAAAATTAGCCCAAAATGTTATAAGCCAATATAGAGCTTATTAGAAATTTACCACCAAAAATTTCGCCATTATGCGCAATGAAATCTTGTATTCTTACACATGGATCGGCGTACGTCTCTCCCACAGGATTAGTTGAAAGACAACCTGAATCGCACGTCATGAAGTGCAATTTTTTAATCCTCGACTACAGTAACGAGTCATTTGAACCCGAAGCGACAATTTCAGATGGTTAATATAATCTGTACAATTAGTATTGAGATTCTGAATTAGGTAAAAAATTTTGAATCTTTTTCTATGGCCATGAGGCGGAGGTTCACTATTCTGTACTTCAAATAGGACGCTTTAGAATTCAAGTGTAATTTTTCACATTAAAAAAATACTAATTTTAATAAATATTTGCTCGGATAGTTCTAAGTAAATATTTACTAAATGTAAACATATACTTACTTGATACAAAAATTTAATACATTAGTTTAATTTAACTATCATTTTTTATTGGGTAAATATTTATTTACTGTAAGTAAAGGTTTACTTAGTACTAGTCAAAGAAATATGTATTAAGATTTAGTAAATTTTTTTTTCAGTGTAGCTGTACTTAAAGGAACTTACAAAGATATTTGTATAAATACGATCTCGGACTTCAGGCGAGAGTTTTCAAGCGAAATGCAAAAAAAGGGAAGATTCGAAGTGCGTTTCAGGCCGCGGCTAAGAGCTAATCCATCGGTGCGTTGCGACTTTTCCCACTCCTCGCTCGTATCTCGCCGTCGTAGCTGCGTTCAAATTCGCGGAGAATGTGTCTTCGTCGCCGCAAGATTCACACGGAGAGCGTTCGAATTGCACGATAGGCGAACGCGCATCTTCTTCCCTATCCCGTACCATCACGCTTATCCGCAAGATGCGTCCTTCGCGCACTTCACTGCGATTCTTCCTGGATTATTCCTCGTCCGTTTGCTTCAAAATGTTTCCGTCAATCCTGTCGCGACGTTCCTCCACGCGAAGATCATCGTGAATTCACCCGGAAGACTTCTCGCCGTCCTTCCTCGCATACGGAACCGGAGGTATCGATCGCGGATCCATCACCGTATACCTTTGTATGTGTGCATATATTATGTGTGACGTTTACGGGCAAACCGTATCAGCCGGCGATACGACTATCGTCGTCGTCGCGATACGACCGTAGATTCGCAGTAAGCTCTAATTACTTATGTACACGCACTGCGGACGCTAGACACTGTAAGTACACATATTTACAACACTCTCGATGGCAAGATGATTATTTTGGCGTATATATAATATGTATATATATATATATTTTTTTTTTCTTTCATAACGCGGTCGTAACGAGACGGAGGCGGGAACGGGAGGATATACAGAAGTCCTTATGAAAAAAATGCGCTATTGTCCTTGCAACATCACTGCCGCTCGTTCTCTTTCTCCTCCCCATCCTCCTCCTCTTCCTCCTCTAGCCATTGGCGCAGGATGTTGCTCCTTGGCTGCAAAACAAAAGGGGAAGGTGTCACCGACCATTTATCTTTAAGTGGAATTGATTGTTCTCCGCATAAGCAAGCTCGAGATCGTTTATTCCCAATGGAATCGTCTCGACGCGTCCATTGGGTACAAGACAAAAGCTGCACTAGATTTCTAGAATCTTTTCGAGATTGTCAGCTTAATTTTGGGATGTACAGATCGGTGGATGAGAGAAACAAGTGCACATGTGAGTAAATGATTATACGTGCAGATAGAAAGAAATAAATTAAAAAAAGACATTTATCTTGGATATTGGGTGCTTAACTTTTATTGTTAATTACACACGATTGGGTCATTCCTATCGCATTTCTTTTCTTCGAAATACTAATATCAAGTTACTAGTTACAACATTTATACACAACTTTTTAAAATATACAAATACAAATACTTTCTAAAGATGTTAAAATATATCACTTAATATATGTATATATATAATTTTTGTATATTTGCAAAAGTGGTGAAAATAATCCCGGAACCTACAAACGAATGTTTGTAATAAAGGACCAGGAAATCATCATTGTGTGTATTAAGAATTATTGTGTATTATGTATTCTCATTTAATCTTTTTTTTATGTCTAGTAGAAATCTTTTTTTAAATTTTCCTCATTGCATTAATGAGTTGGAAAGAAGAAAGACAAATTTGCGTATAATTGTATATGCGTTTCTAATAATTAATAAAAATGAAAGATTCGTCTAATTCTGAACAAGAACGTAAGCGCTCGTGAACACATTAATGGATTAGAAAATGTGCAAACAGTTCACATATAAAAGGGATAGACCTACAAGAGATTCTGACAATTCTACTCGCATGGCAGATTCCGTTAGGCTTCGAACACACATAAAGCAGCGTTTTGTCTTCGATATTGCAACCAATAGATATCGCATTAGGAAGCAGCAAGTACAAATAGGATCTCATTGCGAAACCAAGCTGTCGACGAACATCGCATTGCGTTAGTACTATTATGGGATTCGCAATTACCAGGATCACGTTAGTTTGGGAGAACGGGGTGAGACGAGTGATGAGGGTGGCAGTGGTGGTGATGGTGGTTGTGGTGGTAGTGATGATGGTGTCGGTATTGGTGGTAGTTGTCGGTAGTTATTAGGGCAGCGCACAAAAACGAGCATTATTGCTCGGCTAGGTTCCCGTTCGGGTCCGTATAGTCGTCGTACTCGTCCTCCGGCTCCTCGTAATCCGTCTCCGCGGGCTCAGGACCCTCGATCGCCGGCACGGACGTGCTCGTGATGTCCTGCTAAGCACACACCAGAATCCAAGCGTACCCCGGCACTACTTCTCTCTATCCCTTTTATCCCGCGTTTGGTATTAGTAGACTATTAGCGCTGTTGTTATAATACCCCCGTAATAACTAGCAAAGAACGCGATCTGTTTTTGCTTGGACAATTCGCTTTTGCCGAACGATACTCGCAGAAGCTTTATCAGTGGATTAACACTAGATATCGCCGACGGCATCCTGCTATCGAAAGTGTCAATTTGGTAATTTTATATCCTTGTTTTCGGTTAATGAAGATTTATTTTCATGTTATTTGTATCGTTAGAATTATTTGTATTATATTCATATATTTTTTTAAATATTCTATACCTACTGTACATTTAATACAAAAAAGAAAAAAATTAATGAAGTCCAAATGGAATCATCGGCGATTCTAGTGTTAGCCCTCCGTGGTTCAACGTTTTTTTTCACTAGTTTAACCGGGTCACTGCTGCCTGATTGTATTTTCCAAAGGGTTTTTGAGTTATAAAAAATTCTGGAAAAATTCTGGTGCACTCTTTCAACATTCGAGAAAATGATTTTACAACGATATGACCTGAAACGTTTTGTTTTTGTACGTGCTCGAATTTGAGGCAGAATAATTTAAAATTGAAAATTCGCCTGGGTCTTCAAAGCCCCAGTTGGACCACGGAGGGTTATTTCGAAATCCGCGGGAGACTCATGGAGCATTATCATTTTATCTCTATTGCACTGAAATTAGCGTCCAATGGAACACCTGCGCGTTTCTCTTATTTTGCGAAAGCGACTGTTAGAATTTCAATGAAAAACTGCATAATATATAGTTACGATTGATAAATCACGATCTGAAATATTCCCAAGGATTTCGTAATATCTATACATTTTTGTCTTAACGCACTTTTTGTTAATTTATCTCGCTACGAATTGAGATTATATACGACGCAACTTTTATTCCCTTCTGCCCACAAACTCTGCCGAAACAAAATAAAGCTATCGATTACCTGCGGTGGTCTCCAGCCGCAGCCCGGTAAAGGGAGTCCATCCGGTCCCAACGGACACGGGGCATCCAATCCTGGAACACCTTGATCTCCCTTGTTGCCCTTGTCGCCTTTTCTGCCGCGTTTACCTGGCGGCCCCTGCGCGCACACGCGAAATGCATCATCTTTCTGACAGCGCGAAACACCCGATGCAAGTACGCGACGTGCAAATAAGGCCAGGCATAATATTGTTGGATTATGCATTATAGTACTTGATCGATCCGGTGCACAATACCCCGACGAGTACAAAGAGCGAAGGTGAGCCTGTCGCGGGTCGCAGTTTAATTATAACGGATTTTAATTGATAATTACTGCGAAAGGTCTCTTTCGTTTCTCAATCGATCGTGCCCTTTTGACTGTAATTCACTGTAATTATCGGATCGCCGAGGCACGATCTTTTCTGTCATCAAAGCTGAGACATGATTAGAGAAAAAAAAAAGAGAAGGCGACGGCGACAGTGCTCCCGTTGGCGCTTCGTTCCTCGAGCGTTTAATGTTAGCGTCTCTTCTAACATTATTCGCGCCTCGTCATTATGCGCTTTCACGGAACGGTGGTAGCAGCATATATATATGTATATATATATATATATTTACAAATATCTATGTACGCGCAAAGTGTGTTAGTCTCATGTAGAACTTGGTAGGAATGGTGGGCGTGTGTTGAGGAGATTCTCCTCGTGTTCCTACAACTAGAGCTTCCTCCGCTTCCTACACTCGTGACCTTGTGGCTCCGCGGGGATCCCGCAGTCTCCTCGTCGTGAACGACGACGACGACGATGACGACGACGTCGATGGCGGCACGGAGAAGTCCCACCGACGTGCTTGCAGCAATAGTTGTGAATAAAAGATACGTACGAGGATGCGAAAGGACGAATCGCGCGGCGACGCGAGTGCGTGACAATTTGTTTTTTTAACAGCCACGAAACTCGTGTGAAATACGCACAATCGATCTCCTCCCAATTCAAAGCATCCGATGGTGTTCGAAATAAAGTTAAATCAAGAGAGCCAACGACGATAATTAATTTCGCCTCCACTGGTCGGTCCGGTATCTCGAACTCGGTGGCTTTGGTAAAGGTAAAGGTAAACTAATCGACTAATGCAGGGATCCTCCATGTACGAGACTATTCAATAACTCAGCAAGATGCATGCGTATGATTGTACGTCCATTATGAGGCGAGCTGCATCCGAATACAGCACTTTGGTCCGTCGGTTATCGCTCGGTAAATAATCTTCGTAAAGCGTACAAGCTATCTAATCAAGCGCGATCGTTTTCGATACCTTGTGGTGTGTGTGTGTGTGTGTGTGAGTGAGAGAGAGAGAGAGAGAGAGAGAAAGAAAGAGAGGAGAAACAGAGAGAAAGAGAGTGACGGTATAACTTCGAGTGGATCGCGTTCAATCGCGCGGCGGAGCACGCGCGTCGAAAACGTGAATTACTCGAATTAAGTCAATACTCACAGATTCGCCTTTGGCACCTTTCTCTCCCTTCGGTCCCTGGAATTGGTGAACACGGTCAAAAGGAATTTATTCGGTAAACGTTGGCCGTCGTTTTGCGCGCGCGAGACGCACGGTCGTTCCAGAAAGAAAAGCGAGTTTCCAAGCTCGAAAGGGGGCTCGAGGAAAGGTGCCGCGTGTGACCGCGATGTCGTATATGTTATATCGATCACCGGCAGCTTTTCCGTTACCATCAACCGTCACCTATCGGGTCGTAAGGGGCGGAAAGGGTGGCATATCGATTCGCAGCCGGAACCACGGGCACGGCATTTCGAGTGGATCACTTGGTTATTGCTCTTCCCTCCGACGAGAGACGTCAATAAACCGAGAATATCCGATGTCAATAAAAGCAGCACCGATACGAGAGAGAGAGAAAGAGAGAGAGAGAGAGAGAGAGAGAGAGAGAGAGAGAGAGAGATGCACAGAACGCAGAGTTCCCCGTTTTAGATTCAGTTTTAACTTTCCGAACAATTAGAATTTTTTAGCTGCAGATTCACGTGCAATTATTTATACAATATATATTATTTGTAGAATTGTAAATTTTTGAAAGAAATTAAGACTTCAGCAAGATTAATATGTTTCTAATTCTCTTTCCCCGCGATATATTAATGGTATATACTTTTATGCTTGTTTCCACCAATATAGATTAACTTCAATATCGATTCAACTCATCTTTTTCTAATTCTTAGAACTAGAAGAAAATAAAAAATAAATTGAACTGAGATTGAAATTAATCTACACAGAAAAAAAACTATTCTTAAATCGACAATAACATGTTCATAACCAAAAATATTATAATTTAGTTTCAAAGATCTTAGTCTTGATTTGATTAAATTTGTGTTGAGTGCAAGTATTATTTGCAAATTCAATCAAATCAATTCTAAAATCTTTAAAATAGGATTAAAATATTTTTGCTTATATATATGTGAGAATATTATTGTCGAGGATTAATTTTTTTTCTGAACATAGATGGAAAGTGGCATTAAGGTACACTTCATAAATATGCACGTCGCGATGAGTTACAAGGGTGTTTTTAATTTAGCCGCATCTTCCTTCTTCTAACAAATGCTATTTTTTTATTTGGATTCGCACGTGGAACTTTAGATTTTTATGACTTTTCATAAGTAATCATAATTAAATACAAATAATTTTTCTTTTACGGCGACAACCTTCCCTCGTAAAAAGCTAGATTTACTTTGAATTGTGATTAATTTAGATCCGCGGTTCTAGTTTTAAATAAAAAGGAAACATTTGCGCGCTGGGAGATATAGCTATCTATGTTCAAAGGTGAAAGAGATTATCCTCCTTCAAGTACCTTCCTGTGCATTCGAGGGTACATACAAGAGAGTCGTTCCGTTTATACGCTCTCGCATTGGTGCGCATCGAGCGGTCACACGAGCACTGCTCGAGCATCCTTCCGGACACTCCAGAGAGAAGCACGAGGGAGTTGCGCGTTTCCCCCTCCATTATAATTCGGCCGTAAATTTTGATCGGGTACGACCCTTTCTAACTTGGTCATATGCCGACGAGGTGGTACACGGGACGACCTAGTTCTTATCTGGTTCTTAAATCTAATTCAACAGCTATTCGTGCAAATAATATCAGGCGTTGAATAAACCTGATCTTCTTTGCACAAACATAAAGCATTATGCGAAAATATTAAACGATACACGAAATCGATCGCGTCGGAATTATGCCAAGTAAACGACTGCAAAACAACTTCTACATATATCAATTATACTTAAATTGACAAAATTATCTGTGCAAATCATGCTTTGCATGACTTTTGATATACAACTGAATGTAATGTGTCAAAAGAAAAAAGAAAGAAATTTGTGAGACTAGATTCCGAACGAAAGAGGGAGAAAGGCGCAAGACGCTGCTCCGTTCTCTTCGAAATCGGACGGAGGAGGCAAAAAGAGAGGGCTCTTTTTGATTTTTCATTTTTTTTCTTTTTCTTTTTCTTTTTTTTTTGTTCAAGACAGTCCCCGGGGTAGATCAGGCGGAATGTGTCGTCGTTACCCCGGGCTGGTCAGACCGTGTCAGACTGTGTCGCAGTCGCGCCGGAGGACGAGCGATAATCGAAAGCCAACTGTACCTCCGCGCCGGGAATCCCGTCGGTACCCTGGGGACAAACACAGATCGACTCGTTAGCGTGTCTCTCCGTGACGACGGCGAGATGTAATCGAGTCAGCGAGTTGACTTGACGCCGTTCCTCGGACATGACTCGATCTCGGTACGTGACTGCGCGGCGATCACGGGACTTGAGAGATCGCGAGCGACATAAAACAGAGATATTGAGAAGGATCGATCGGAATCACAATTGACGTTTGATCGAGTTCGCGAAAGAGTATCCGCGAGTCTCTCCTTTCCGTTGGGCGCCGCGGGAGACTTTGTTCCAATCGAGAGTTTATTTGAAGCATTATTTGTCAAAGAATTCGATTGCCGTAGAGATCAACTTTAAATGTATAAAGAGAGAAATCTATCCCGGTAAAATATTTATCGAGAGCGCCTCGAACGATCCGACCGCGAAACCAGAGAAAATTATTGTTTGATGAAGGGCAAGATTGCCTCGAGATAATACACTCGGTAAATCTTGAGATACATAGCCGAGAGATCTCGATAAACACGAGCAAAGCGGGCGATATCGCGCGTTAGATGGATCAGATTCGAACGGCGGATAAATACTTGATAAAGCGTAAGACTTACAGGCAATCCCGGATCTCCTCTTTCTCCCTTCGTTCCTGGCTCGCCCTGCGCACCCTGAAAATACGAAGAAACATGACGAGCGATTTTGATAATTCGAGGCTCGCTCTCGTCGTTAAAGGAAAGCCAATGAGGATGAAATCGTGCTCGCGTTTTCTCGATCTAATAATTTCGGCCGATTGATTGATATATTTCGGTTCGCGAGACGAGACGAGAGACGAGACACCGAGAACGGAAATAGAGCGTGTCCGAGAACGAGAAAGGTAATGATATAGTGAAAACGGGGTCATCCCGTGGATCGCTCACCTTCATGCCGTCTAATCCTGGTGATCCCTGAAAGGTAGAGGAAACCTCGTCAGATACACGACGTAGCCCATCGATAATATCGAGCGTGTAATATTGTCGACAGCGACTTAAAAACTATGTCGCAGAGGGGAACTTTTATTATTAGAGATCGCCCTTTTGACACCGTCGCTGCGCCCTCGAGTGTTTCAGGCAGGGATGTTCGAATCTCCAAAAGATCGATTTTCTCAAACGGCAACAGCGATTTTAAATCGATCTATTTTGCGAAAAATTGACTCTTTCAACTAAAAGGAACTATTTAAAACCGATCTCTTTGTAAAGAATCGCTTCTTTTTTTTTCTTTTTAACAAAGAGGGCTATTTCGAAGCGATATTTTTGCAAAAAATCGCTTTTCAGCGAATCGATCTGGAGATCGCACATCCCTAGTTTCAGGATCGGTTCTAGGTTTAATTCCCGTTGCGCCGATCTATTCGCGTGAAAATTCCATCGGCTCGGCGAGAAAGAATATTTGCACAGCGCTGCTGTTTCGCTATATAAATATATATAGCTGCAACTCTCGATCGCGTTACGCCTGTCCCCCGCAGCTTCCCTGCGCCCGCGAGGAAGTTTCGAAACTCTCGTTCGGATTTTCAAATTAAGTTATAGTTGCGCTATATCGCGCTTGATGTGTCGGTACAGATATTGGCCGGGGATATTCGATCGGTTTTCGTTGTAACGAAATTGCGTTTCTATCGGATTCTGTACTCGCGCTCTTGTTACATCGAATATCCCCATACTTGGTAAATATTTGAGGTGTAACTGCGAATTTTTTATCACGTATAATTTCGTGATGGAGAACGATTCCGAGCTATTTCTTAAGTACGATGTGCAAACATTTCTTCCGCGAGTAAAACTCTCACTCGGCGTGTAATGAATTAGATTCCGTTTAGTCTCCGTTCTTCGAACGTTTCAACTACGAAACTCATCTTCGGTCCATCATCGCAAGATAATCTTCACCCCCGTTTACATATTATCAAAATTAATCCCGACACCGAGAGAGAGGGGGAGAAAAAGAGAGAGATAGAGAGAGAGGGACAGACTGACAATCGAGGGCGGTCGGCGTCGTGGAAGGTAAAGCGGGAGCTTGAGCAAAGTTGAAAGAAAAAAAAAACGAGCGTACTTCGCACCGAAGCGTCGACGCTTCGTCGCATCTTTGTGCTTATCCTCTTTTTTTTTTCTTCTTTTCGATCTTATTTCTAAGGTAGCAAGATTAATCGCCGGTCTGAATGATCCGCCGATTAACGCCACCGTCGTGGTCGCAGCAAATTAACACGTGTTAATTTTTGGTTGTTCCTTTTCTCCTTGTCTTTAATCGTTTTCCATTGCAACTTGCAACAACTTGCAAATACATAGAGAGAACGGAAGAACGAAAGTGAGCAGAGAATCTCGTTATCCGGATTGGCCCGGATCGCAAAACATTTCGGAGCACAATGCAAAGAAGCAAAGATATCTGATTATGTTACTGGATTATCGTGTGTGAAAGCATTAATTTGGTAGGCAGTTTTAGAAGCAAAGGACACAGGCACATGCACATTCTGTTTATTAATCGGGACAATGTAAAACAAAACTGCTGTTAGAGTCAGTATTCACATACGCATTCAATTAGGTCGCCTTAAGTTGATCGGCTTAAGAGGAACGCCGCCTTAACAATTAACGCACGCACACACACGCCTGGGGATTCGTGTGTACATATACTTATATATACGTATATATACATATATATATGTATATATATATGCACACAGAGTGTCTCCTGTGTCTACTGAAACATTCCTCCAATTATGGGTTCTTCCGCGCGCAGTCGACTTTCGCTCAGGCGAAAAGATCAAATATTTGACAAGTAAAGTTGAAATTTTCGTTAAGGCAAAACTCGTTTTAAATTAGCTGAAAAATTAGCTGCTCTCGCATCTCGGAGTACAGTTTTATAATTCGAGGAAAATCCTTTAATCTCGGACGTCGGGAATTATCCTAATTAGATTAAGTCAAAATTTTCGTTACGAGGAAGAGGGTTCGATTTTCGGGTTCGTCAACGAATCCGTATAGCAAGAGGCCTTCGACACGACGTTGACAGCCTGTGTGTGTGTGTGTGTGTGTGTGTGTATATACCTGCACACGACACGCAGTTACGTGTGTATATGCACCTTTTACTTGTACTTACATTTACAGACATACACATACAAATGAGTATACAGCGCGTTCTCGAGTTTCATCGACGAACTTTCGTGATTCATCCAGCGCACTAAAACGGAACTTTTTAATGGGTACTCTCACTCGCGAGTACCCCGTTACTGAAATTTCGGCGAGAATGGGACTGTATATCGAATCGACTTAAAACAAACGTAGATATCCTCGTCATACAGAATCGATAATTACAAACGTTTCTATATCGATTTACACTCCAGCTTCCTCACCGTTGATAACGAGATACTCACGCAGGCAAGAGTACCTAATGAAACTGAAAAACTCCGTTTTGGCATCCCGAAGAAATCATGCATTCGTCAATAGGATTGAGAATCGCTGTATATTTATATACATCTTTCGACTTGCGCATCTCGACGCGACTGCGTTTCTCGTTTCACGCATACGTTCCTTCGTGTATATGCACGTGTGTCGCGCGTGTATGTGTGAGCGTTTGTATACATATATGACGTGTTCGTGCTCGTGTATTAAATATGTATATGTGGGCGTCATAAACTTTACACGCACAGGAGAATTGCCGCCGGATAGGGATCGTCGGCGTGGAGTCCGGCGGAGCTTCGTTTCGCTCTCTCGCGCAGTCTCTCTCGTCCAGTTTATCCTCTTAAGACTAAATCTGCGTTAATTTATCGGGGTGTACACAGGGTGTGTGTTAGAAGTAGTCCGCTCATATAGTCCGTGATATACGGTACATTGATTGTGACGGCGCGCCGAGAGCACCGTATATTCTACACTGTACATTCTCGCGATTCTTCTTGCCCTTTGTATTTTTAGACGTCGAGGATGGTGTGCGATCGATTAACGCGGAAGTTGATTTAAACGACTCGAAGTGCTGCGGCTTGATATATAACAGTATTTTTCGACACGAATTGAATACAATTAATTGTTATCAATTCTTGTGTAAAAATTAATTTCTGTGAAAAAATTGTTATTAATTCCAGCGGACGAGACGATTCTTGCAATCTATTGTATTTCTAGGATTTTAAAATTGAAGGGACAATTTTGAGTAAATCAATTTCCGTGCGATCAGAGCCGCACACCAATCGCAGATCTTTCACAGGAAGTAGTACTTTCGACTTTCCTATATATCGAGATCGTCTTTAAAGATGCTTGAATAGAGCATCTCGTTGTACTTCGAATAAGATCCTTCTTAGGCCGAGTGATCATCTACCGGTAATTACATCTTGCGTGTAAATCGTGCGATATTCCCGAGCTGACGCGAGAATCGTAACTCACGATATCGAAACCCTTCCACATTTCTGTCAGCATTCGCAAAACACTTTTGTAAAAGAACAAAGATCGGTTAACTCCGAATTTGTCGACCACGTCGCCGAGAAACGCTTGTCGAAATTATTGACTATCGTAAACGTTAAATCGCGTCCACCAAGCGTTTATGTAGTTGACGTTTAGTTTATATCGTCAAAGAGCATATCGTATCGACTTTATTATTGATGAAAACGTCACGCACTTGTGTTTCTCAGCTACGTTAGAGTTCCGCAGGAAAATATCGCGAACTATCGATAGCACGTTAGTGCACCCGACGGGATAGAGCGGAAAAGCCGAAAGAGCAGGCAGAGAGAGAGGGAGAGAGAGGTACGAGGTGTACTTCCTACTTGTTATTCGTGGCGACCGGTCTCGGAAACGGTTTTACTACTGTTCGGCGAACATGAAATTTTCCCGCGACCGATGCTCACGCGCGATATCACCGACGTTTCCCACGACTCTCGTAAAAGGTGCTTGCCGAATGTAAAGGGAGCCGGAATACACCGACACTTGCCCATCGGTTCTCCCTCTTCCGCTCTGCCACGCCTCGACTGCTGCTTCTTTATGCAAGCTTTGTGCAAGCGATGATTTAAAACGCATCCAGCTGTATTCTGCGCGAGAAGCCGCTTTTAGCGAATTTAATTGTCAATCAACACGTTTTTATCAACGTTCGCGTTCTGATCGAGCAGTGTTGGAAGATGAGAGACGTTATCGATGTTCCTGATGAAGCCATCCTGACGCCAGTAACGAGTAATCAGGAAAATGTTCAACGCGATACCTATACCTCGATATGAATCTTGTTTTTATATTTGTGCTTTAACTTCTACCGCAAGAGAAAGGATCACATCCGATTTCTCGCTTTTGACGTCACAATTTAGTACAATAGCGATGTGATCGGGAGTCTTAATTTTTATCCCCTTCTGCTATTTTCCTCCTTTTTTCCCCTTCATCAATATATCTTACAGAATTTCCCTTCCCTTGTAACCGTGCGGAATTCTTGATGATTCGTGAAATGCGACTGGAATGCTACGAAGAAATGTAGAACGAAGAGGAATCATGATAAATGGCTGGGTTATTATTAGGTGCCGGCAATGCTGCGAGAGCGAGCTTTCGTTAAGTACAAGCCGACTGAATTATTCTCAAGAGAGGCACAACGGAAAAGTAGATTTTACCAGACAAGGGACAGACTGAAAATTGTTTCTCAAGACTCGTCAAATTAGTTTGGACGAAAATTAAACTTCTACTTTTCGACACTTCTAGATCGGTAAAACTGCGCCTTCATCTAATTTTGTTCTTTCTTCTAACTTATCACACGTTTGTAAAAAATAGTTTATTTTAAATAAAAATTGAGCTCTAAATAAAAAGCACGCTCCTCAAGTTCTATGCGAAACGTACTACGCAAATTTATGCGATTCGAGAGGATAAAATATCGCGAAATTATCAAGTATACGAATATATTTCGTACATATAATGCGATGAAATAATGTCGTATACTTCACTCCGTTATGCTGCAATAGTGCGATAACTAAAGCACCGTTTTCGCATTTAATTCGATAAGATCGAGAAGTTCTTACATGCTTACACTAATGACTCGTTCGGAGAAACGGCGTCCGTACGCTTCTTTTCGTATACGCTGATGACACAAAATTTAGCGGGACGGCGAAGTTCGGATCTTTTTTAGATCCACCAAACTCTTGAGTACTCGTGTCTGCGATCGAGAATCTGTTCTCGACGGTCGGCGCGAGCGGCTTGCTTATCAAGCCGACACGTAGAGTAAGTTAAGAGGACGGATGGTAGCGATGCGTTAACGCGTGAACCGAGAGCGAGCAGCTTACTTTGAAAGTGGCATGAACCAAATCTCATGGATTTCGTTAAAGCGAACACGTGATATCGCGGTCTCTTTGCCCGCGAATTAATTAATTCATTAACGTTATTTCACCGAATCTGGTTTAAACTCTTTGCAGAATAAGCGGCTCCGCGGTATACACGACATCGAACATACAGGGATGATCTCGAGAAGAATATATTTTAGCAACGAATTTTTTGACGAATCGGAATTTCTTTCTCAACCAATAATTTCAGGCAATTTAATTAGAGAATACGTCTTTAGAAAATATGCCTTTAAAAATTCGTCAAAGAATCCGTCTTCTAAAATAATTTTAGGTAATAACCGGACATATACAGCTTCATTCCGATATCGCCGATTGGCGTAATTTTCACTTCGTGTGGCCAACTCTTTGACGAGTTTTGATACCCTGGAAGACGTCCCTTCCGCGTTCTTGTAGTCGCCAACATTAGACATCGAATCGCTCGACGAATCTATTCCACGCCTGTAAACGCTGTGAAAAATTACGATCGCAAGCTATATACACTGAAAAAATACTAAATTTAACAAATATTCGTTTGAATAGTCCTAAGTAAATATTTACTAAATGTAAACATATATTTATTTGATACAAAAATCATCGATTTAACTATTATTTTGTTTATTGAGTAAATATTGATTTATTGTAAATAAATATTTACTTAGCACTATTCAAATAAATATGTATCAAGATTTAGTAAATTTTTTCCAGTGTACGGAACTTGTATCCGGCTTTTGGGTTTCGTTTCTCGAGCGAAGTCGGACGCAAAGGAACACCGTCGGCGTAGAAAACTTTTCAACGCCGAGGCGCGCGAATTCTTTCGAGACAGACGCGTGCCTGTGAAATTCTATCGGTAATGCACTTCCCGATGTCGAAAGGAAAAATGCGCGACCTCGGCGTTCCGCCGTATCAAAGTGGATCGAGTCTTCTCAATTCCGAAGAAGGCTGAACATTGAACTTCGCGTTAAGACACCTCGAACGTAGAATCTGTAGTCGCAGCGACCTCGCTGGCAGACCGACCGACGGCGCTCGAGATCCATCTCGACGGAAATTCAGCCGAGTTGGAGAGTCCTAAACGCCTCGCGATTGCAATTCTATCGATCTAACGCGTTAACGGCAGTCGTCGTCGGCAGGAAGCGACTGTCTTCGCGCGCGCCAAGTATTTACCAGGCGTCCGCTCGCCTCCTCTCGAATCGCCACTCTCGACGTGACGACAGTCGCGCTTCGTCGACGCTCCCTCTTACCCTAAAGCCCCTTTGTATGTATCGTATGTACACGCAGAAGTAAAGCGTACTCGAGAGGCGATCGAGAGGCCACGCTTCGCCAGGCTGCGTCGCGCGATAATGTCAACGCACTTATCGGCTTATCAGCGAATTCCGCGGCGGCGACGCCAAGTTACGATGACGTTAGGAGCGGGAGGTCCGCGTTCTTACCATGGCACCAGGTTTCCCGGAATCCCCGGGCTTTCCGGACTCTCCCCTCAGTCCCATGGGGCCCTGAAAGTAGATAGACAGAATGCCCATCAGCATGTCTCGCCGCCGCATTCGACGCGGTATGGCGACCCCGCGCACGGCGGGTCTCGCAGGTGGTGGATCAAGCGCGCGACTTTTCCGTCGCTCGGAGGAGGATATGCAGGTTCTAACTTGTATTCGGTCTTTTTGTCATGCAGAGAGATTTCGTATACCTTCGTAACATTGTGCGCACGCCTCCTCCCGTCTTTCTTTCTCGTGTACCTACTTCGTTCTGGCGATAAAGTCCAATTCGTTAATTAAGCCACGTGCCACAATATCCTACAACTCTTTCAGTCCCAAAATTTTTTTTCACTGACAAAGAATGGAGAAAGAAATCTTGTGTATCACATATTTGAATGTATTGATAAAAAAATAAACAACGTTATTTTTGTTTTTAGACGGAAAATATATCGAAAAATTGCAGTAAACTCACAAAATGAACTGAAAGAGATACTAACGCTATAACAACGCAACGTTCGGAATTTTCAGAACGCGATTTTTTTTTTGCAGAAAAAGCGAAGGACACAGGACAGTTTTTTTTTTTTTTTTTTCCGAGAACGTTCGAGGGGGAGGGTCCCGTCTGCGTTCTATCTGCCTTTGTGCGTCCTGTATCCGCGTTTCCTTTTTAGAGCGCGCTTAAGGCTACACGTGTGTGCGTGTGTTTCGAGTGCATGCTGTGTGTAATCTGGAGAGAAAATACGTACGGGTAGTCCCATCGGACCAGGATCCCCTTTGGCACCCTTTTCTCCCTGCAACGTGAAAAAAGAAAGAGCGACGCGTGAGAACGGGCTTGTCCGCATTGCAATCGTGTCGCGCACGCAAAAAGGTGATCTCAAAGATCACCGGCGTGAATAGCTTCACGCCTCGGGAGTCACATCGCAAACGCGATCTTTCTCGCATACGAAGGGTTCTCAACTACCCTTCGCAGCTTCTTTTCTCCCATTATTTTGCGATCAGAACGAATATATCTTTCTCGACTGTAATTTACTTTTCATATCGTCACGATATAAAATAGAGAAAGTTAAAATGTCCAAAACAGAATGAATTTTTTTTTTTAATTTTGTTAGTTAGCGCGTTGTAAATTTTTTGTTCGCTGCAGCACGAACTAAACTAATAAACGTGAAAAAATAACGCCATTTATTATTGCGATCATAACCGGACTCGCTGTAGTTGTTATGTTTCCCAAATTCAGTGATAGTATGATGGAGATAAATAAAAATATAAAGTTTGATGTATAAAAGGTTTTTCACGATGGTTTTTGCGAACAAAACGGAGCGATGCAAACAGATCGATTCTGTTATTCGATGTCTGCAATCTCGAAGAGAGAAATCAACATTCGTTTTCCATCGCGCGAACGCGAATGCGTATAACTGCTTTCATATTCTATACACGCGGACAACAGATAGATAATGGTTACTGACAGGATCGCCCTTGGCGCCATCGTGTCCTCTGTCACCCTTGATTCCAGGTGGGCCCTGCAGTCCGGGGGTACCAGCGGGTCCTGGGGGTCCCGGCGGGCCCATTATCTGTGCATCGACAATGTCACGAATTAGAAACTATCGACACTTAAATCAGAGGTACGCGATGTGATTTTTCGTGCTACATCACATGCGATTAAAGCTGGCGGCACACGATGTTTATTTTCTTGCTAGATTGCTAGATAGAATAAATTCTTGCCACCATATTGGCTACGATGCTATCGCAGTATCGCAGTCAATACGATGGCAAGATTCTAATCCAGCTAGGAATCCAGCAAGAAAATAAGCATCGTGTGCCGCAGGTTTTAATAGGCGCGTTAAGGAGAAAAAGCAGCTTTTTTTTTACAACTGCTGCAAAATTTGTTAATACGATTGGTCTTCTTGTCCTTAGTTCCTCACTGGATGTAAACCAATCATATTAAAGAATCTTCGAACTGCAGTTGTAAAGCCGTTTCTTCTGTTCAACGCAGCCTTTGTTAATTAATCACTAAAATTACACCACACAGAACTATGTTCAAACTCTCACCTGAGTGTTATCTAAAAATTATTTTACACTTGTGTACTTTTATTTACCGAATATTAAACAAGAATAAAATGATGTCTGGAAAGTACTTGGATGGGAATCTGAACACGCCCTAGAACGTAGAATTTCTAATTTATTAGATTGCGATCTAGCACGAAAAATCACATCGTGCTTTTTATCGATTAAGAAAAGGTTATTCCGTAAGTAATTAATTTTTTGGTTCTAAAGCTATGGAGATTTTGATCGATTATAGTTATAAAAAAGACATAATTATAATTTTAATCGATAATAATAATGAAAAAATAAATAATTATAAAAAGTAAATTATTGTTGCATTTTATTTTCCTAAAAATTCCGACGCGGATGAATGTATCATAAAATCGAGGAGAAAAACGGATTTTGTTCGACAATTTTTACAGCTTTGAGCGAATTGGTTTATAATCCCCATAAATCGTGCCGCAAAGGGTTACATAACTACATAAAACGCGGCCATAACGGAGCACAAAGTCGATGTCGCAATGGCGCGACCGAAAATTTAAAACCCGCTCGAACAGACAACACGGAAGCAAAGTAATATTGTCCGCCGTATTTTTATTTTTTTGTTTTTTTATAAACATTACCGTATATCGCGGTAACTACTGGACGCATTCGTGAGAGAACGACGCGTTTTCGTGAGTTAACTTACCACTTCCCCGGCGTTCATCTCGAACGTGCCGTCTCCCTGCGAACAAACGCGCATTCGTGTTCATACATGTTGTGTATTACTATCACGTTACACTATTCAATGTAACATTAACGATTTTTCCATCGTGCATCCTTCCCCGATCAAGGGCGATTCTTTTGTCGCGCGATCGAGAATGAAGGCAACGAAGATATCTCAGATACAAATTGTCACATACCTGTCTTCGCCTGAGCTTTTTGTACTTCTATGGATGGAAGGTCGATGTCCCGCCATGAAAAGAAATTTATTTTATCGTGAGATACTGCCTAATGCACACTGTCGAAATCGCAGTTCTGCGATCGCACCGAAACTGCGATCGATCGTGAAGCTATTGTGACAAAAATACGATGGCATTTATGCGGTAGATGCGGTAGTTTCGCGATCGAAATCACGGCAGCTGCACTTATCAACGATCGTCCGTAAAAGATATAGATATTATTCTTCGATAATAGAATCTTGCTCAAATTTATTGGATCCTGAATAAAACTAATTTCTGCAAAATCATTCCGGTGAGATCATATTTCATACGTATTGTAATCATGATTCGATTTAATCAAAATATTAAAAAGGCAAAATAATAAATATGTAATTGAAAACATACATTATTACATAAATTTTATATATAATTCCTTATATACTTTTCTTATTATATAATTCCTATTATTTATATTTATATAATTTTTTTCTACATCATCATATCCATTTTTATTAATTTTATTTTATTATATAAATTCATTTTTATTATTTCTTTATCGAACAGAGATTAATTATTGATATCACATTAATTTTCAAAACAGCATCAACGCAAGTAACAATATTTAACAAACTCACCGATTCGCCTTTCTCTCCCTTTTCGCCTTTCAGCCCAGGATAGCCCTGTTGACAAGTAGAATCACATAAGACGGAATATTTATGATAAGAAGGGTTGTTGAAGCTATGTGACGTTTAAGTCCATTTAGGTACGTACCGGTGGACCGGGTAGACCCGGAGGTCCCATAAGGCCGGGGGGACCAATATCGCCGTAGTCGCCCTTTTCACCTTTAGGTCCGGATATTCCCTGAAATAAGGGACAGACAGACGCGATACATAAAATGTTACAGCTTTATTCTTTAATAATTTAAGTATGCTAGTAGCATGTCAATTCGATGATCAAAAATTAATTTGTGGACTTTATTATCTTAGTTAAATAATTATGTTGTAAGGCCGACAGTATGTGGCGCATAGTTTGACTGAAATAAATGTATTTAGGAATTTATATTAATTATTATTATCCCAACATCTAGCTTTAATCGTCTTTATATATTCTTTATATATTTATGTAATGTATTCATATATATTGGATATATTTTTATAGCTTTATTCTTCCTTAATTCTTCCTTTGTTTTACCTTCCATGTTTTACGTAATACCAAACTTGCACATTAATTAGATTTAACACATTAACATTCGTAACATTATATAGGTATAATTGATGAAAATTGCATTGATATAATGTTACAGGTATTATGTGTTAGTAACTCAGCGCGCAGTACGGAAGGGATATCTAATATTTTGTAAACATATTATGATATCTGTTACATTGCGGGATATATCCTTCTTGGACTATCGCACTCAATATTCTTTTAATGTCTATATTCTTTTAATGTCAATATTCTTTTAATGTCTTTGGACAACGCAAGAATTCGATAATATGTACTTAACTCATTCCTACTAATAACTCGAAAATCACATTTTTTATATCATTTTTGAAGTAAAGAAGCGATATATTGCTACTGAAAGAAACGTTAAATCTAATAAGGCATCGAAAAATACAGCAGAAAATATAGCGGACAATAAGTACATATAATATAATACTACGAATTTATTTTCTTACAACTCTCGGAAGGTTCTCTCTCGCATTTGCTCAACCTGATTCAACAATCATTGCAACGTAAAATACGCTGGCATTATGCAAAAGTCCGACGAGGCGAGGGATATTAAATTTTCGTCACCTTTGTAAAACACGGTGGCTATAACATCTCCCGAATATTACACCGTGAAGGGCGTGGAAGACGAGGAGATTTGGGGAAACCATTTCTCATTTGCGTCCCACTTACCGGTAATCCGGGGGGTCCTTGGATACCAGGATCGCCGTCGGTTCCATTGAGCCCCTGCAAGCCCTGCAGTCCCATCTCTCCCTTGGGCCCTGAAAGCGAATTTGCCGACCGTGAGCTGCTCGGTTGCTCGAGCTCGCCGAAGTTAGATTAATTCGCGCGCGTGAGCGCGATCGATGACGTTCCGCAATTCCGAAACGCGCGCGAGGCAAGAAACCTCCTGCCCACTTCGCCTTCCGTCGTTTTTCCGTTCTCGACTTCATTTTGCTCCGGGCAATTTCCCCGTGCCGGGAATACTTCCGGCGTGTTTATCGCATTTCGGTAGAACGACTCACCCGAGGGACATCCGCAAACACTTGACGTTTATTGTTGATCTAAATATCGGAGATCTCTGAATATATGTATACGGATCGCATTTAACCCGTAACTGGAACACATGGATTCTATATAGCAACCTTGCGGGATATTTTCCTAATTTTTAAATAGTGTAATGATTTGGAATAATTTTATGTTTTACGATCTTATTTTTCACAGAGTTGCTCTATTCATGTAGGTTTATAATTATCGTACTCTATTTATGCTAAATTCCAGTGCCTTTTTAAAGAAAATAAAAGTAGGGTAATTATTTTTTGTACTATATTTATGTTAAATTTCAGTTGTTTCAAATGTTTTAATTCTTAAAGAAAAAATAAAACCAATGACTAAATAAAACTAATAACAAAAATTATAAAAACTAATACAAACAAATTACAAATGTTTCAATTCTTGAAGAAAATAAAACTAATAACAAATAGTGGGTTCCAAGGAACGCATGTTCCTGTAATGTCATAAAAAATATGTGTTCCTGTTACGGGTTAATGATGAAAAATAAGGAATAATTTTTTAGATAAATCATAACAAAACACATACTTGATTTGTAATATAAACTGATTTTGAAGTGGCAGTAAATGAAATATTGTCACTACATTAATATCTTTTGCATTGTCTGCCGATACTTTGATTGACATCATGAAAAGCATTTATCAAAAGACTGTCACGTTAACAATCCCTCAATGTTTGCTGCTAAACGCGCAATAATATTCGCGACGTCGCACATAGCAATGATAAATATCGATCGTCCGATGATCCTTTTAGAAAACAAACGTTTAATTAAATATTCAATTCGATACGAAGCGGATTAGTATTTAATTTCCTATATCGAACGATCGGCGTTATTAACTTTTGATTGAAATTTTTCGCGGAAGGCGAAGCTGGCACGCATTACCGGAAGAGAATCGAGGGCACAGTCTTCGAATTCTTTTCCTTAGGGGCTAACGCGGGGTCGTTTTCAAGTTTCGTGAGGGAACTTTTCGAATTGCTCCACTATTACATATCTTCGAAAAGTTAAACAAGAAATCTGAACTGATCTCGCGCCCGTGTTCAGTGGACCCGCATCCGATATTCTCTGTATGTTTGCATAATCAAACAGAAAAGTAGGATTTTTTAACATCACGTTCATTTGGCATACATTTTGAAATTATTCGATATATATTTTGAAACTATGAGATATTATTCTTTTATACGATTATATATATGCAAAAATATTCGGAAGAAGGTGCGGTGCCATTGATGACACAGTAAACGAACCGTGTAACGAATATCTGTCTGCTTTTATTTTCCTAGAAAAAAATTCGATATACCGTGAATTTTAAAACTTCTCGTATTGAACGTAAACTATTAAAAAATCAACTAAAAACAAAAAAATGATAAAAAAAAAATAAAAAACTTAGCAATAAAATCTGATTGGTAAACATTAATCGTCGTCGATCGTCGATTATCTTCTGAAAGACGTGGCTATTATTGCTAACCATCGTTTTGAAAAAGATTACACGAGTTCCGTAATTTTCGGATTTTTTGTGCGAGTGCATGGGGATATAGAAGCGCGGTTAAAGGTATGTACGAAGGATCGCGGATTTTCGTGGGAGGATAACTCCACGAGGAATAAGAGGACGGACACGATCGCTTTTTTTCGGTGCTTTATCCTTCGTCTTTTCCCGCCGCGGTAGAATGGTTTCGTGATAATCTACCTGGTAAACCCGCGTCTCCCATGGCGCCCTTTTCGCCCCAGTAACCCCGTTCGCCGGGCTCACCCTTCGGACCCGGCAGGCCGGGGGCACCCCTCGCCAATGCCAAACCGCTCTCACCCTTGAAACCCTACAATGACACTGCAAGGTCAGATCCAACCAGGTCCTCCATGTGCGCTGTCAATTTCTTTTTCATTTTTGCTTCTGACGAAGCGTTAATCTGTCTTGTTTCAGAGAGGAGGGAGAGGAGGAGAGGATGGTATTTCGAGATCTACGTCAATTAATTTGATCGATCTTGGTACCTCACGCCTGTTCAATTTTCACAGTTTAATTTTAAGTGATAATCTGCATAATTGAATCTCTTTTTTACCTTAAGTGCCAAGATCGTAAGTGCACAGCTACTTTTGTACTACACAATGAAACATCCTTGAGGTCTAAACAAGTTTACTTGATGACGTAGACAACGACTACTAATACTCATGCGACTACGAAGGATTCGTTAGTTAGGGTTCAAATTTAGTAGAAAATTGAGGACTACTAATATATCTCTTTCTCTCTCGTGCTATGATAACATCTATGATTTATAGTCTCTTCTCATAATTACAACCTGTAGAGCCAGTCCTACTACTTAAAAGGATCCTTTCTTGTTCGCGAAACGCAAAAAGGTATCTCATAAATTTTGATTTAATACATATCGGCAATTCCACGTACATTTATGCAGCAATAAAAACCTTTCAATTTACATGCATCGTTAAAATGTAACGTGATATGATTTATACCGCAAAATATTAACAAATTAATATAACAAAAAAAGCATAAAGGAGTCCTTTAAATTCAGAAAATTAATATTTTTATTATATAATTTGTGAAAAGTGATTCATCGGGAACATAAGAAATGTCACGCGAGAGAGAAAGAGAGAAGGGCGGACGAGGGATAGGACCGACAGAAAAAGTATTAAATAAAAATAGATAAAAATATTAATATCGCGCGAAAAATGAGCATAGAGAGAGAGAAAGAGACACCATAGTCGCGGCAGTATAAGCTACAAACTTTGACAGGATCTTGAATACTTACGCGACAGCCTGCAGGCGCTTGCGATCGCCAGTCGATAGAGTTGCGAGAGCCTCAACACAACAACAAGCCGGGGGTAGTAGTGGTTATTAGTGATTAGTGAATCGAACCGATACACGCGGGAGAGTAGTGGGGTGGTGTTACTCGCTACATAAACACAAATTAGTTACACAAGCTACGTACACTACACGCCGAGGATCACTACTCACTAACTGTACATATACACACGCACACACGCACGCTATCAAAAGCGCTCGATATCGCCTCCGTCATCCTAAAAACAACAATGGCGAATGCCGTGGACATCTATATACACAGTCCACTCAAAAATACCTTAGAGATCTTTTAATGAATTTGGAAGTCCATTTTTCCTTAGCAAAAATATCGAAGACATTATGTATTAGTTTCTTTACATTCTGAAAAAAATTTATTAAATTTTAATATATACCTCTTTGAATAGTACTGTATAAACATTTACAGTAAATATTTACTCAATAAAAAAATGAGTTAAATTAAATTAATGGTTTTGTATCAAATAAATATATATTTACATTTAGTAAATATTTACTTGGAACTATTAAAAAAAATATTTATTAAAATTTAGTTTTTCTTCAGTGTATGTCTGAAAATTTTAAACTAAAATTTTTGAACTGTAGTAATATAATTAATGTAGTAATTATAATTATCGAACGTTATAAAGAAAATATGGAATTAAATTTTGCAAGCAAATTTAAATTTGATGAAAAACAAGTTAAGGGATCTTCCGTAAAAATCAAGGTACTTTCAAAAGAGATTAATTCCTAGTATTGTCTGAGGATCCGTCTCCAAGATATTTTTGAACAAATTGGCGTACTCCGTATACGTTATCTGTAGTTAAACGTACACTTGGCCGCGGCTTTGCAATCGGGACGCACGCAGCGCATCCGGAACAAGCATCCCGGTTTCGCGTCTCGTCAGAGAGGCAAATCGAGCGGACGGGCAAAGTTGCGAGCGAGCTTGCTTTGTGGTCGAATGGCGAATTTTACGGTTCGGTGAGCCGAAGGTAAGTATCGCGAGCGGACATGTGTATCCGCGAGTTTACCGTCGCAGTTCGACCGCGAAACTGCAGCGGAACTGCCAAAGTTGCTCCGAAGGGTAATTCTCAGTGTCTGATACCGTGTCTATAAAAGCCAGATTGCAAGATTTGCGTACATTTCGCATTTAATCGCATTTTCTGCAAATGCATTATATTTCCATTTACTTGTAAAATTATTCCGCATCATAGTCACAAAAAGAAATCGCGAAATATAATGGCAATTACGTTAAGAGAACGATTCTTCTTATGACAGAAAGGAAAACGTTAAAAAGGGACTGATTTGTGCTCAAGAAGGTGTAAATAAAAGGAATAGTGTTTTTTATGGATTCTGACTTTATGAATATGATAATATTAATAACAAATTGGGGGCAAATAGGGAATATCTTGAAAAATTGAGCACGAACATGGTGTATTTATGCAAATTTCAATATTTTTGCTTAATTTTTCCTCAACCAAAACTTAATAAGTGCCATTTAATCTCTCATTGCATTTTAATTCAATGTAGTTCTACATATCTGAAAAAATGTGTTTTTTCATTGAAAAATGTGAAACTCGTGCATGTATTTTTTTACTCATTAGTTTAAAATTTGTCATGCTTTTAGCATTACACGTAAACGCTATCAAAAGTATACTCGTTCACTAGCCATTTCACTGCAAAAAATGACTCGTAATTCCACAAAATAAAATACATAGAATTACAGAAAATTTAATAACTTCTAAATGGGACAGAGCACTTTTCTGTGGTAAACACATAAAACGAACAAACGAATTTTCACACATTACAGTAAGAAACACATATTTGCGCATTAAATGTACATAAAATGATGAACATTTAAAATTAAAATGTTTAAAAATTAATATCGTTAATTTATATGAAATTTTATTTCATAGAACAATAGTTTATTGTACAAGTATAATTATTTCATAGAAAATTTTTACGTATGTATATAATACTCTTCTCTAGGCGTAATTTTCAATCGTTACATTTAAATTAGCAAAAAAAATTTATTACATATATTTTAAAATACTATAGTGCGAAATGCTAAAGTATAATAAAAGTTAAGAATAAAAGAATTGAATAGAATTCTATTCTTTGATAAATTATAACAAATCTCATTATTCATTGTCATTAATTCAATTTAATTTTAATTCAATTTTCATTAATATATTATATTTAATTTTAATTAATACATTTTTTCAAGAAAATATTAAGTTTCTACTTTTATATATACCATGCTGAGATTGTCTAAAAATTATGTTAAAATGCAACCGCATTTCGGCTTGGTAGGAAAAGAGAAAATTTGAGAAATTAATATTTCTTGCAAAACCAGAGCAATAAATTTCATCAATAAACTCACGAATCACATTTCGGTTGACAATTTCGAACACGTTAAATACCACGGTGGTCACCTATGGTCAGAGCAATCACATCGAAGCGTTTCGTTAATTTTTGACACAACCACGAGCGTTCAGGAAGTCACATGTTGTGACAATGGATCAATTAACGAGTACACATGTTTAAAAATTTTCATTTTATCTTTATACAATTAAATGCGTCGCGCGTTCTTAATTCTAGAGATGCTGTCATTCGCGGAAAAAATAAAAGCGTCTACGGAGGATGCGCTGCGCGTGGTCGCCGTTTGCAATAGCCATCGGAAAAGTTACGATCGCTCGGCAGATCTACGAGTATACTTACGATGGACCCGAAAGAGTGGTACGGTCGCACGCCAAGCTCTTAGGCGCACTAGTTTACAGGTGTTAGGCGCGTAGGCGTGTAATTCGGCCGGAAGGAGAGCGCTTTAAGCCCGCCACCCCTGTTCGTTCGCTCGCTTGCTTGCTTGTTTGTTTGCCAGCTCACAGTCTGCGGTTCGCGAATGGTGCCGGTGGTGATGAGCGCGAATGCGTGGAGACGATCGACGCCTCGACGTTCGCGCGAGAGGTAAAAACACGAGAAAAAGAAATAAGGAGAGAAAGAGAGAGAAAAAGAAAGAATTAGGGGGTTGAGAAAGAGGGAGAATCCGAGGAGAAGCCTCGGATATCACAATATGGGTACGTGTTATTTGCTGCTACCAACGTTTCTTTTTTTTCCTATCTGCTTTCAGTTCCTGCTTACTATTCTACATTTTTTTTCACTTTCCATGTCGTTTATTTTTTTTTTCGCTTTTTTTTTATGGGACAGACGAGTCCCAGCAGTCGCTCGAGGTACGTATGCAATTCCGAAGATGGACACGGACGGGCGAAGAAAGTTCCCAAAGGAGGCGCGAGAAAATATCACGTGTAAAAAAATATACATATGCGGTTTCGTGGACCGAATAGCGACAAGAGTGATATAACTGTAACAATGTGTTGCCGAATAACAAATAACAAAATTCTGAAATATTCTGTGGTCAGTTTATAAATGTATGAATTTCAAATTCAATGTTACTTGATTCGACGGGAATCGAATATATGTGCGTGCGACCGCATTTAAAAACGATCGTTACTGTTACATTGTAAATACATTGCAATTGCATTGTAACACTCAAATAAGAGGATTAATTGATCAACAGGATGTTCACTGAAATCTTGTGGAAAAATTCCCTGAGAATTTCCGGATTTTCCAGATATTTTTATTCAAAATTCCAGGTAAGATTAGAAAATTTTTTTAATGCAACTTTGAGATAAATTAGTGTGCAAGCAACGCAAATTAACTACGTATTAAAAATTAGTAGAAAATTCTACGAGACTATATCTATCATTTTCTACAATTGCCGCGAAATCTATACGATAAGAAAAACTCATTATAATATATAGTATCACTACTTTTTTCTATTGAATATTGTCTTCTATTTTTATCCTGAATTTTTAAATAAAAACTCGCAATACTTATTGCTAATTGATTGTCAACATTTTTTATCATCAAGAAAAGTGTTTGCAAAAAAACTATATTTTCAAAAAAACATAGAAATTAAATTTAAAGATTAATGGGTCAATTCTAAGCAGAATCGTAAAACTCGTAACGTGTTCTCGTAAAACTTGTATATATAAGAACTTATGACTAGTATTCTAATTTTATGCGTATGGATCGTAAGACGTACGATTATTCGTAAATACTTAGTTTCTTATAAATTTTATGGGTAGTAAGAAGTTGTCTGTAAAAATATTGTATAAAGGTATAAGCACTTAAAAATTCTTACAAGTCTTACAGGAATATGTTACGAGCCTTACGATTCTGCTTAGAATTTAGGCATAAATTAAAAAAATTTTTTTGAGTACCGATAAAATTCCATGAAACTCCCTGATTTGTAAGGGTAAAAGAGAAATCTCTCGAAAATTGCAGTTGTTGCAATTGTTTTCCAAGTTTTCCAGATAGTAAACATCATAGATTAATTACATTTTTTTACACGGAATTCAAATTCTAGACATAGAATCAAATGGAGGAGATTTGTTTTCCGTTCCTTTAACGCCGTTCCTACGTGTCGCGCAACCACGGCTCCGTAGAGGGTGTAAACATCTTCGCGAAGCGAGATTACAAATCGCCTCACAGCGAGGAACTTCCCTCTGCCCGTAACCGTAACCGAGTGACGATGCTGTTCGGCTGCAGTTTATTCGACGATGCAAATGTGACGGAGTGACGTACGTGCTCATGCTCGCGTGACTGCGTGAAGAGTGCTGTGCCGTGCCGTGCTGTGCACGCGCGTCGTGCTTGCGGCTTGAAGCGCGAGCGGAGTCGCTCGTTTTCGGAACTAGAGAGATCTCAAAGATTACAAAATCTAATATTCCGCAGGAAAAGCTCGAGACGTCGGCGATGCTCGAAAGTAGGGCGAAAGAAACCAAGAAGGCGAAAAGGAGTGAAAATGGATGAAAAAAAAGTCGCACATTTTTCGCTCAGAAGAGAGAATTACGGCAAATTTGTTCTCTTTGGTATTACGGAGAATTTAATCGGCAAAAAATAGAAGATCGACGATTGAAATCTTCAGACGAATCAAGTGCAATTTCACATTTAAATCTACCGAAATAATTAATGCTGAAATTCATCAGACGAAAATCGAAGGATGATTAATATTTTGCTAATTTCTTAAATTAGATTAATTAGAATTGAGGTACGAGCAAGCAAACGAAATATGTTAAAACCGATATATAAACGCAGAGGCTTTACGAGGAGATCCGTTCCTCCAACGCGGAATTAAGAGCGACGTAATCGGGAATATCAAATCAGGCAATCTCTAAGGCCATGTGATGGAAATTTTACTGACGCTATAAACACTCGATCTATATATATCTACATATGTAGATTCAGACTGGAGAGGCATGTGTTGTGACACGTTGTAAAAAAACAGACTGAATCCCACGCGGAAGAAAACTACGGTTACGTCATGCTACGTACATAAGAGATCTAAATGGTGACAACCCAAGTCAAGAAGCATGCGGTTATCAGCGTCCGAGGGACGTGAGTGTTCGATGTACTTTTGCTATCATGCAAAAACATGCATATACCATGCGGGACGCAGGATGCAACGGGAAGGTTCAAGAGGGTATCAGGGAACAGATTGGATGGACCATCTCTTTCTTTTTTTTCTTCTTTTAATTTGTTTCTGCTTCCTGCTACGTTCGGATTCAATCAACGGATAACGGGATCGGTCGGATGGCTGAGTAGGGATGGGGGTGGATGGATGGTCATACGGGGTTACTTTGGTCGATGGTCGGCGGCGGTCGGAGGACCTCGCTGAAGCTTACCCTCTTCCCTTGCTTTCCCCGAGTACCCTTCTCGCCGGGTAGGCCGGGCGGTCCTGTCGGGCCCAGTTCTCCCTTCTCGCCCGGAGACCCTGCGTGCCGTGGATAAGATGAGACATGGTGCCCGCACACCACGCTGGCTCGTCCGCACGCACGCACGCGAACGAGCAGCGCGGAATTTCCATTTTTCGAAGATTCTCTTCGAGTGATCGAACGCCAAGCCGCGTTTGACGACGGATCGCGTGATCGAGCTTTACGGAAGTAGATATGAACCGAAAGAACGCGGCTTGCGGCGATTTTGAAATAAAACAAATTGCGCGAAGAAATTTTGCGACAGGTAACGCGATCGGTTGAAATATTACAATGTAAACCCGAATGTAACATGATCAATTAAGATTGAACGACTACACGTAAAAAATGATTTTGCTAAAGTATCTAAAAATTCAGCTATATAAGATACAAATCTGAAGATAATTTTGTCGGTCCATCAAAATAATTATGTAGAATGCTTAAGCGTGAATGACAATGTTAGAAAAAGTTTTAACATTCTATTAATTAGTTTGAACTCCCTACATAATTATTTCGATAGTTGAAACAAAATTTTATCGAGAAAAAAATTTATTAAATCTTAATATATAATTTTTTAATATAGTATTATAACTGAAGATTTACAATAAATAAATATTTATTTAATAACAAATTGAGATAGTTACATCAAATTAATAATTCTTGTACAAGTAAAGATAAATATACATTGAATTAACATTAATCGAACAAATATTTATTAAAGTTTAGTACATTTTTTTAATGTAGCTAAATTTTTTAATACTTCAGTAAAATCATTCTTTCTGTGTAAGAATTGAAAATTGCGGTCTGTCAAGCGTCGTACAGATTAAAGATGAACGCACATAGAAGTAGAAGTAAGCAGCAAGCAGTAAGTAATAAGCATTAAGACGTATGAAGTAGTAATTAACATTGCCAGTATATCTATACATATGAAAGATGGCGGTCTTACGTTTTATTGCTTACTGCTTACTGCTTACTTCTACTTTTATGTGCATTCATCTTAACACTTCATTTGCAGTGACGTGCTTGATCGTTACTTTTTTATCGACTGTCTTTTGATTTATCTACAGTTCTCAGATAGAACTGACAGCAATATATTCTCGCAACGAAAACGATCAATGTTGTTCTGTCACACGGCAAAAGAACTTCTATATCTGCATAATAGGATTTTCTTTCATTTGCTCGCCAGTAATAGAATGACATTTGTGATAACTTCTGTTACACTGATAAAAATTAGAGAATATTTTGTCTCTATAAAATTTATATCAAATCGATATAAAGTTAAATAAATTTAATTTTATATTATATTTTCTTTTATATTTTATAAGAAAACTTCTTTGAGAAATGAATTTGAAATTTGTTTATCTTCCTTTAGTGATTAATATCGCTAAACAGATCAACTGTTAACTTGCGCGTGTTACTTGTTTTAACGCTCGAGCTACCTTTTCTAGATGTTATTTATATTATAAGTCACGAAATAGCAACTGTGTGTGTGTGTGCAAAAATTTCCACGTGCACAAAACGAAATTCGAGGGTCGCACGAGCGAATCGCACCGTACAGAGTAAATACACCGCGTGGCGCGCACCGTTGATTCTAAAATACGACTTCGTACAATATCGACAGTAGCGAGTTTCTGCGACTCCGCTGCTTGTTGCAGTTCGTGCCATGAAATTGCGAGACGGATTTGTATGTGGCTAAATTAATTCTGTCAGGCGCGCATGTATAATGCTCGGAAACGTTGTTACCCATCCTTGGTTCTCTGCTGTCATCGTACAACGGTATAAAGACGGATTAGCGTTCGCGTAATTTCATTTCTGTCAAATGCATTGGACTCGTAGTTGTTAGCCATGCTTTTCATGACGTTGTCTTCGACACGATCATATCGGAGTTATCTTATCAACGCTACATTATTTTCTTGCATAGACGAAGATAAATTGACGTAAAGCTTTCATCTAAAATTCAGGAGGTTTTTACAAAAAAGAGGACTTTAATCCGGTCTTTCTGCTAAATCCCCCTTTTGAGATCTTTACCTTCAGTTCATTCTTGATTGGAATAAAAGATTTTATCTCGAAATATGATCTAAGTACTTTTTATTATAAAGGAGATTAATTCCATTCGAATCGAATAAAGTTATTTTGAGGACTGTATGTTTGCAATTTCATAAATAAATTGCATAAATTTTCAATGATTGGTTTTCCAATCGTCTCTTTAAACTAGTTACAGGTTTCCTAACGAGCGCTTAAAACTGTTTCGGTGTTTCCTATTTTCCTGACGGTTCTCACTCAATTATAATCACGGTGTTTCTCTCGCGGATCAATCATGTCGCGAGGCAGATAACTGATACTTGCGACGCTTTTGCCAATATCCGACATATCACGGTCAACACGGCGCGCTGTAAACGGTCGTTTACGAGTAGCGAGATCGGATTCTGAATACGTCCGCGATCGTAAATCATTTTCTCGCCGTCGCGCGGTATGGCAGGGTGAGCGTACGAACGTTGACGAACGACCGAGTCGTGAGATATTGGCGCGAGAGGTGGGTCGGAATTTTTTAAGTCGACAGTCGCGCTCGTCTTTACGTGACGAGATATTCCCCAGCTTCCGCTTGCCGAGCGGTGCCGTACCTCAGGACTGCGCATTTATTACCCTCTGCACTATTCACGAGAAGCGTGTCTCTTATCTTGTAATTTTAAACAGCTGAATCTTTTACACAGAGTATCTTAGAATTGTCGTGACAGCTCCCAGAGGCTACAGATTTCTCGGTTGCACTTAGAAGCGATTTTTTTCTCGGCGAATATTCATGAAAATTCTACGTCGGTCGCATCTTTATAACGTTAGCGCTATTAAACATCTCAGTTCAACGAAATTTGGATTATATATTATGAAGTTAATTCAATTTTCTACGAAGTTAAGACTTACTTATGAATTTTTTAAAACCTCTTGTCACATTCTGTTTACTTTAAAATTATATAATCCTGGGTTTGAAGTAACGTTGCGTACTGTAATACTTTAACGTGTTTAAGTAACGATGACATCTTATTATTTTTCTTTTATTACGAACATTTTTCTAATGTTTCTTATAATTGTCTTTTTTTTGTAAGATTATTTTCATCCAAGTAAAGGAAAAGGTGATTATGTGGCTTCTGCTTCCAACATGAGTCCTACTTAAAGTTCTATTATAATTAACACCATTTCTTGCAAAAGATTTTTAACTTGTTCTTAGAATGGGTATCGAAATGTGAAACATTACTGTCATGATTGGCGAGACCTTTTTGTCGACAGGATCAACGCAAAAGTATTGCTAGGAGGACGTATTAATGAAAAGAAATTTCGGAATTTGATAATGTCTGAATACGTTTAGAATTTTCTATGAGATTAAATTATTTGGATTTCATGGGAAGTTTTAAAAGACCTGAAGAAACTAGATTCCATAGAAGAGGTCCCACTTTACCATCACAGATACTCACATCATAACGTCTCGTTCATTTAAACAATTTCTCCCATTTTGTCAACTACCTCAATTATTTCAAGTATATTTTTATTAAACTCAGATCAATAAAGTATCTGCGATACGATTGACTTGAATATAATTAAAAAATACAAAAATTACACAGAAAAACAAAATGGAGGCCCACATTATCGCCTTTTCCTCTACGAATTTCGCGAGATATCATCATGTACATAAATGTGTGCGCAGTTTTTTGGATGGTGCTCCTCGAGGACGCTCAACTCCCGAAGGGTTAACGTCCGATCCGCACGGGACGAGTGGCGGTAGAAAAAAAAAGGAGGCTCGCGCGAATGGCAAAGAAAGATTTGCTCACGGCCGCATATATTACTACGCCGGCGAGACACAGCACGTATATACGCCCACCGTGCGCGATCGCTTCTCTTCTTGAGGAACCTGCACGGTCATCCAAGTCAAGATTTCCTCGTCAAACATTTCCGCCTTTTCTTTGCCCGAGGTCACACCGGCGCGCGGAGATAATCGATTCGCGAAGATAATCGGATGAATACCATATCGCGTTCCGATTCCGAATTGTCGCGCGTGACCGACTTAATTCTCTCGTGGATCACGATACTAATGATTTTTCAATCGCGCACTGCCCGTCAAAAGAATCCACGAGGGAATTATAAAGTGGAAGATTACAGCATTAAATAATATTGTTAAAATAAAGATGTGGAAAATATCAATTTTAATAAACGATGTGAAAAATATTAATTTAATAAAACGTATTAAATGAAATGTAAAATACTGTCGAGGAAATGAAAAATAAACGACGCAAAGAAGAAAAATAACGTCTAGCTCCGTGTATTCCGTGATTTCCTGATATAATTAGAAAAGCTACGATATCAGATTCAAATGAAATGCTAACGAAATAAATAATTTGCATAGAAGATTCGTAGAGAGTTACCGTGACGTGTTCTCGTATTCCTCACGGGAATGCAATTGACGTGTAATGTTTAATCATTTATTTCATATGCAGATTATCTCGTTTGTATGCTTACCAGGTGGTCCTGGTGGACCAGGTGGGCCTTCAAATACTCCACTTGGAAACTGCTCACCCTTTAAGGTCGTCGTGAAGCCCCGATCGCCCTTATCACCCCTGTCACCCTGTCGAAAATAAACTTTCGATGATTTTTCGATAATTATTCCATATTCACGCAACTCCTCTCTCATATTTCTCGCTTCGTTACAATAATTATTTTCTGAAAATTAAATTATCACGTTTCTTTTTCCACTGCAATTCTGTCCAACGCATACGACAGGTTAATTAAAAGAACACTTTCCTAAATGGATAGCGTTTGATGATCCTTTATCGTGGCAGTATCAAGCGTCAGTAATTAATATGCAGGAACGTGCTTTCGAATGTAATTAATTATAGTTGGATTAAATTAACAATGCGCCGGACGTAATTAATACTCCATTGTTCTGTAATCGCTCTGTTGTACTCCATTAATAATTATCAGTTACGTAACCTCTTGAATGGCAATATTAAGAGCGTAATATCTACGTTGCGCTTTTTTTCAACGACAGGCAGCGAGTTTACTAGTTTTTAAGTGTAAAAAACATTTTAAATAATACAAAAAATAGTGCATATTCTTCGCGCTAAATATGTAGATTGAATGGTTTATCGCTCGCTATTAAACGAAATTGAGACGCCGTTGAAATTTGAGAGAAATTCAAAATCCCATGAGATTAGCCGGATTTGTTTCAAACCACGTACTTGAAAGCACGCGGCCCGTAATCATTACATAATTCCACGGTATAACGTGGTTACCTGCGGTGATACATCCGTAATATTAAATCACTCTCTGTGGAATTTTGAATCCGCGGTATCAGATGTTTGATATTTCGAAATACGCAAGCCCGTGATTATGCGTGAAATCGTGCTTTATAATATCAATCGGATAAATAAAGTTAAGTTTAATTCCAGTTAAACGCCAGTATTATCAATTCAGCTATCGACGAATCGGAAATGGAGATAATTTATACAACGATATGATGTAACATATTTTTATACAATAAATTTTATGAAAATAAAATTTATTTATATTATCTTGTGAATGTGTAGCATGTTCACGCGAGAATCCAAATTTTGCAACATTTTTGCTTTTTTGCTTTTTATCTTTATTTCTTTAATGTCAGAATAATTACAAATCCCTTTTAATGCATTTTTAATTAATATTAATGAGAATTAATTCATCATTTGAGAGATAATTTTAGTTTTTTAATTATCTTTCCCCAGCTCAACTTGGTGTATAATTAAAACAACTTTTTGATATGTTTAGAAATTATCTATATATTACACGCAAAAAAGCGCAAATGAGATTTATAAATTCCAATAAAACTTTTTAAAAATTCTCTACACAGAATATTTTTATAACATTCTAATATATTTTTAAAAGATAATATTGGAAAAGAATCTTTTAAATAGGTCACTTATTCCCCTCCACTCTTTTTAATGTTAGTGCATTCTTTGCTAAGAGAAAGAATGCTATTTTCACTTCTTTCATGATGGGAAGCATCTGTCACGTCATGAAAAAAAGGACCGAGAAAAGCTCTTTAAATTTACGGAAATAGGTGACACTTGATATCTCGATGTCCCAAAGACGAGGATAGTCGACGTGTAACCAGAGATAAAACGTGGATTAAATCTGTCTGACTTACCTTGGGACCTGCAAGTCCTGACGTGCCCGTCGGGCCGATGGGCCCAATCGGCCCGGGCGGGCCCTTCTCCCCTGGTGCGCCAACCTCGCCCGGAATCCCCTGTCTGCCCTCATGTCCAGGAAGACCCTCGGCTCCTGGCGGACCGGGTGGTCCCGGCGGCCCGGGTTCACCCGGTTCTCCCTGTTACGTCCCAAGAGCGTTACGTCGTTACGGCTTTTCTCTCCGGCGAGAGCCCTCGACACAAGAGTGTCTCTCGGTACTCGTCGGTTTGTGCCACGGACTGACGGGGGATCGACAAGGGGAAAAGAGAGAAGAAGGGAGGTCAAAGAAGAAGGAGAGTCGTATGTGTGGCATACGATCTCTCGGGTTAGGATGGCGAAACAGTAAAAAGAAGTAGATAGGAAAGCGAGAGAACGACAGATAGACAGAGCAAGAGAGAGAGAGAGAGGCACAGACGAAGTTAGTAAAGAGTGGAGAGAGAGAGAGAGAGAGAGAGAGAGAGAGAGAGAGAGAGAAGAGAGGGAGGTATGTGGACTGGCGGATGGACGCAGGAAAAAGGAGAACTCGCGAGAGAACAGTGCATGGAAACGAGAAAGATCTCGGCGCGCGCGCGCGCGGGGGTACGGGGTTGCTCTTCGCGCGGATTTATGGTTTCACGATGCGGCGAGTAACTACAGCGAATTACGAAATGGACCTTTTATCGTGTTACAGTATTACTCCATGGTCCTGCTTCGACGGCGCGAAAGGGCGAGTGAAAAGTTTTCATTTAGTGCGAGAGAATTTTTCATTATCTCTCTCTTGTAAAAAGATGCCCAAAGATGCTGGAGGTGTAATCGGATGTCGCGGAGAAATACCTCCCTAGTGGTCTTTAGATCGTTTTTTTTTCTTCCATAGATACTTTTACGCGATCGTTTTCGACGTAATGTAGAAAAGTTTCCGATGTAACAGAGAAGCCGTTAAAAGACAGTGTCCATTGTCCGGAGCTAAAATCGTGGTACGATAAGTTCGAAGGCAATTTTGAAATATCTTTAAGCGAACAAGTTTTATCTTTCTTTCTGCAGTTATTGGCACTTATTCGAAGTAAAGTAATTCAATGAAACAGAAAAAACTAGAGCTGGTGAGGTGAGAGAGAGATAAGTTTTGATTATACTTTTAAGTAGTTTTAACTAATGGGATTTTTGTGAAAAACGTTTAATTAATTCTTGTTTCATCATTATCGGAGAGAAAGTCAACAAGCGAATATCTTTGTTAATTTTTTTTGCAGAATTAAATATCCCGATAATAAAATTATAGATATTTTTAAATTCCTATCGATATAAAATTCCATTAAAATTATCGAAAGATCAGAATTTTATTTTTAATAATTAATACTTGTGCGGCGCGTGTATGACGATACGAAAAATATCGCTGTCAGTATACGTGTCATATGCGGAATACTACGCGTGCTCTCTCGGGTCAAATATTAATTAGACCCTTCATCAAACGCATTCGGGAACGATGAATGCCGCGGTTCGTCGAAGGCCCAGCTATTGAAACAGCATTTTCCAGCGGCGATGAGACAGCCCGCGTATACGAGTGAGCAATTAATTTCTGTCACGACCGGAGAGACACATCAGCGGGGTCCGAGCAACCTCACCCGAGCAACCTCACCCGAGCAACCACCCCCGTAGCAAATGCGCGCGGAGAACACGTGTTTATATGCGTTCGCGAGAGACAACGCGGGAAAGACGATATGTGCGCGATAACGCGCCGCGACTCGACCACATTGAGCGCATACACATGCATGCAATCGCGAACCTGGATGATGGCCGAGACAAATAACGATGGATCGTCGTTCGGCGCGTACAGGCGGGACACCACATACACGCACAATATGCCCAGGCAGACAGAAATGTACGAGCAACGCAACGTTTAGAGAAGTCTACGACACGCGGCATGCATGCGCCAGACGTATTGTACACGCACGTACACATATCCCGAGGGCGCAGGTGCCCCGCGGATGAAAACTCAACCCGGAATAGCCCGTCGAGGCGCGTTTTCGGAGATATACGCGGCCGTCGCGAGCATTTTGCGTGAGGGCAACATGTTTCATGGTTGACAAAAAAGAGAGAAGGGATAGAATAATTTTTCAGCGCAGCCTATTTTTTAATTTCTCTCCCGCGTACGCCGGAACCGATAGAGGCCTGAGGCACCGAGAGCCGTAATTAAACAATAGATCTGAATATTCATACAAGAATATTCATACGAGAAGACAAATATGAGAGTTCTATCATATTTAAAGATGATTAAATCTCTTCATGTTGTTATAGAAAAATTAAAAAATTAAATGTCGCTATTTTACTTTAAAGTGACACAATTAAGAAAAATGTGATTTTTTTTATTAGGTACTATGAAGTTATTACTATGAATGAGTTAAGAAGGTTTCAGAATTATAATTTATAATTATATAAATTTATAATATATAATTGTAAATATATTGATAATATATAGAAAATATATATATAATAATGGACTCCTTAAGAGGAAAGAAATTAAATTTGAAGGGGCTAATTAGGAGTCAGCGCAGTCAGGTAAGAAGTGCGCAAATTTATATTCAAAAAAATATTTAGTAGACTCTTAATTAGCTCCTTTTCAAATTTAATTTCTTTGATAATATATAATTGATATAATATATAATTGGATTCAGAGATCGTCCAGATTCTAAATCGCCGTCATATTTTGTACCACTTTCAAATAGAATATAGAAAAATGTGTAATTTTTCACCTTGTTAAAAAAAATATATGTAATACATTCATACAAATAAATATTACCAACTAATTTAATTTTATAAAAAATAGTTAAAGTCCTTACAACTCAAAAAGGATTTTAAAAAATCATCAAAAAAAATGATTTTTAAGCGTTGTGAAACAAAAATGACAAAAATAACATATGATCATATTAAAAATATATTCTTTTTGCCGATATTATTCGATTAATTAATAATTTTTTGTCAAATTGGATAATACTTTTCCACTCTTCTGGGAAACTTAATTTTTTGAATTGTGTCACTTTTGAAGTAAAGGAACGATGTGAAACTATATGGCATACTATTTATTTTTTTTAGAAAAATTTAGTTAAATAAATAAAATCCTTTTGCTTGATTCAAATATAATAAATATCAAGTTTATACGATGGAGACTTCGATACAACTAATTGAACTCAACTTAGACTATTTCGTTTTGCTCTGCTTCTACGGAATCTTCTGCGAAAAAGAGTGGAAGCATGAAAAACGACCAACTTCTCGCATCCCATGAATACTTACAATTAGACGTAATGGGGTTCTTTAACAGAATAGTTAACTGTGGTTAGCGTTACATTATTGAATTCTCGAACGTAGTTCTAGTTGTAGCGTCGCTAGAGAAAGGAAATTTAGCTCATTATGGCTAACCATCCCTACCAATATTTCGCGGTCGCGCTATTGTCATTTATTATTTGCATTACCTTTATGCTTTATCACTGCCATTGTGTCAAGCGATCTCATCTATCTCCATGTAAATATATTACAACGCGCTCGTACCTTCAAAAGCATCTCTATCGATACTCGCAATCGCGTCCGCATCGCAACTGTATTGAAATAGGTCACTCGCGTTTCTCTTTTAGTAGCAGATACGCTTCCTGAAGCAGCATTCTCGAAATAAGATTTATTCTCTCAAATAGACTTTCGGTGCAACTGCCTCTGATTTTCTTTTTCTTTGATGTCACCCCTTTTAATAACGAACAATCCATCCGATCTATCACGATAATCGTCTAACGAGTATACATCGTGTATTCGAGTTTCGGTTGACCAACGCCCGCCGGAGAATCAGCAATTACTTATTCATTCCCGACAGCTACATCAATACACCATCATCGTGCGATATCATGCGACTGCGATACGATCACAGGCAAGTCTACGGATACCACCTACGCGCTATAAATCGCCCGCGCATTCATCCAGCGGGTGGATGCACACCCGTAGGTGGGTAGCACACACACATCGCACTACGCCATAGAGAGAATAGGATAGACTGCAGATGTTACAAAGTAGTATCATGCAACGCACGCACGCACGCGCCCCAATGTGTACGGGTGCGTGTGCGATTTTCGCATCGGCATGCGGGACGGGTGCGGCGGGGTCGTGCATTTTTTACTCGCGCCTTATGTGCGCCAGCGTAACGCTGCCACGTTTGCGTTTTTTTGCTCCCCTCTTCCTTTTTTTTTTCCCTCGCGCACGTTTCCCGTCGGGATTTTTTCGCGGCTACGCGACCACGTAATCCGCGCTTCTCGCGTAAAATTCCCTCTCGCGGAGGCGTTCGTGAATTTCGGATGCTTTTTTTTCCCTCGCGTATGTTTTTCCTTCAGTATTGACACCTTGCCTGCACGTGTTGTGTCGAATGCAAAATCAAACTCAATCATAAAGGTTTATTCGAAAAATATTACTGATAATGATTGTGAATATTTTAGTACAAAACTAAAAAGTCATTATCAATACTTTATTTCATCAGACTTCTGTTATATTCAAGTTTTACTTTTTATTTTATATGTATATAAAGTTGCAATAAAGAGAAATCATTTGATTATATAACACATTTATATTATAACAGACATCATGGATAAACTTTAAGCGAAAGATTGTCTTTGTTGCAAAATCATCATGAAGATTTATTTGACAAATGTACATTACTGATAAAAAAATTTTGAATATTCTATCAGGTACAAAACTCAAAAATTTTGTTATTGTTAATACTTTATTTTATAAAAATCCTGTCATATTTTCAAGTTCTATTTATTATTTTATATGTATATAGTATTGCAACAAAAATATGTGATTTAATTAATGCAAAGTTTTATCAAGACAAAATGTAAGCGAAAAATTGCAAAATTCAGATCTGAATGTCTTTCATCGTAAAATTCAAGTTGAAAATTCTTTTGTCGAATATCTGAAAATTCTTCGACTGTAAATTTGACTTTGAAAATTTCTACGTTGTGAAACCGTAATTCTAAAAATCTTCCGCCTTCGGAATTTGATAAAGCGATACATCTCAAGCGACGGGACGATATCCCCTTTGAGACCCAAACGGCGCTCGTGGAAGCCGTCGTCGTGCCGAGTCAAAGCACTAGCGCGGAGCGGATGTACGAAACGTGCGGGGGGAGGGGAACCGGTTCCATCTCTTACTCTGAAAGAGTATAGGATATCGCACTGTTGGCACTCCACTACCGACCGCGTCTCCGATCTTTCGAGGAATACGAATTCGACGCCGACAAGCAACCACAGCAGCAGCCGAAGCTGAGCCGAGAGGCTGTGTCTGCCTTTCGCGAGAGGATTTGCATTTCGCCCGAGAGATGCAGGAATATCGCGAGGCAAGGCAGTGGCTTTCCTTCGTGGATCTTTGAGCGGTCTTTCCTTTCGCGTATCGAGACAATCGATTATCGAGAATGGTATACGAGACACGCAGTAACTTGTACACGACCCCCAATAGAGAGAGTAGAGTAGAGAGAGAAAGAGAGAGGAAGATGGGGCGTAAGAACGGAGGTATCGAACCGTAAAATAAAAGGGTACGTTGTAAGGGATCCAGCGAACCTCGCGCATGTCGATATGGCGCGAACACAGCGGGATGATTCGACTCGATCCTTGTGCGATCTTCCGAGTTACAACTACTCGAAACTTCCTTCCGCCGTGTTCGCGCCTCGTTCGTTCCCTCGGACAAACGGTGCTCAGCGTGAAGCCGCGTCGACCGCGACAAAATTCCACTACGTGATTAAAGGACAGATATATACAGCACGCTCGGTATCGGTTATCCGACCGATAAATAAACCCTCCCGACAACTTCCGGTTGTCGCGACAGCGAACGAGGACGAGAACGAGAACTAAGTTTGCAATCTCGGAGAAAAGGGGAATTAAATCGCCCCGGGATTCCTCCGAGGTGAGCAAACTTTTGTAACTTCTTTGCAGCGCGACAGCTCGTTTCAGCAGGGCATTTTCTACTTTCACCAGCGAATTTAGAATGATCTGGTGGTGTTTAAGCGTCCTCGAGAAAGTATGAATAAACAAAAGATAAGTTCTAAAAATATTCAAGTTAATCTGCAATATCTCTTTCCTTTTTTATATTTTTTCCCCTTCCTTTTGAATATGAGGGCAGTTTAATAAATCAGTGACTTTTTTAACTGTTTTGTTTTTAACAAAATAGTTAAAAAAATTTCGATTTATTTTTCAATATCTTTTAAAAAGTTACTGACTTATCGAACTACGTATATCAAGGCAACTTAAAAAATTTAATGCCTTAAAAATAATGGATGCAGAACGATATTTACGGAAATATTGAGTAACAATGAATAATTAATACATAAATTTATAAAATGTTTTAAAATAAAACGTCTTCTGAAAATAGATCACCGAAGAGTTCTGTTGCAAAATTCGACTCGAGCACCATTCGTCGAGGGATCGATAAAAGGGAAGGAAAATAAGGGGGCTTCCCGAAAAGCAGGCGCACTTACTTTCAGTGGTATGATGTTCTGCGCTGAGATATTAACCCCTTTCTCCTGAAGATCCTAAAAGTAGGTCAACACTACGGGTAAAAAACCAAATCGCTACAAGACAAGAACAGGAGGAGGGGGGGGGGG
>NW_017257230.1:565040-603684 GCF_001594055.1 Mycetomoellerius zeteki | reverse complement strand
TCTTCCGAATCCAAGGCATGCCCAGAGATATACCTAAATACTGTAACTTAAAGTAAACACCATTACCAACCAAAAACCAAAATGAAAAAGTGCGTCGCCGATGATCGTTCGTTCAGTGGTCTCTCATTATCGTTCGATCACGATCAATAATACAAGCATGTGCACATAATATGCATCAACATTTTTACACGCAATTATATCATTCTACACATATTTTAACCTTTACAGGACGGGAAAGCCACTATAGAGGCGCTAAAACAGTGTCATATTTTCAGTTCATATTGAAGCAATAAATACAATAAAATAATGAATTATGACAAATCTTACTCAAGAAAAACCTGTAAGATTTTAAAAATAGACCTCCATCCTCCAAAGGTTCAATAAATTCCTTCTGAGATTATATTAAATCGGAATCGATGATCGACAGAGAAAAGAGAGGCCCCGATTCGACGATCGAGCATCGACGACGCGCTTCGTTTCGTATAAACCAACGAGAGAACGCTACACCGAAAGCACCGTACGAGGCAACGACTAGCTAAAGAACAACTGGACGACGAGATCCGCGGCCTGTCGCGCATCCGGGATGTATGCAACGACGCGCGGACACAAAAAAAAAAACTGACATACAGGTGGTATAACAAGGGATTGACGGTGAGGAAAAGTGAACACAGTGGGGACAGGGAATGAAAAGAAGAAGAGAAGAAGCGACGACGACTACGACAGTTGTTGGACAATGACGAGATGACGGGTAAGAAACAGCGGGGGGAGGCGATTGAGGAGATTGGAGGACGTCCGTCCGGATCGCGACACCGAGAAGCGTGTCGCGCCTTCCGAGGAGAAGGAAGCCGGTTTACCTTGAGGGCGACGATTTCCGCGTAGCCGAGCGTCCCGCCGCGGAGCGTCGTCACCGACCTCTTTAACCCCAATCCCTGTGCATTGACCCGTAGGCGAGAAAAAAGGCAAGGTTTATTTATTTGCTCTCGTACTGCGATGTCGCGTTGCCGTTGGCTGTTGGCGGTCGACCGGCGAGCGAGCGCGTAACAGATTTTTGCATGAAATTTGTTTTCACGACAGATGGAATCCGCGTGCGGGAAAGAAGCACAACGCGAGAGATCAATGCGATTATTTTTTTTCCTCGCGCTAGGGATTCATCTGGCTAAGACAATGGCTATATTCAGCAGAAAAAATAACTTTACACTCTTACAGAAATCGAATGTACTAGAACGTAATACTTAATTTATTTATTTTAAATATTAAAAGCACTGTATACTACAGTGCTTTTAATTTTCCAACAGTTGTCCTTATAAAAATTTAGTTCTCTGGAAGGAAGTAATTAATTACGTATTTTTAGTATTAAACACTGTACAACTGTTATAAGATTTAAAAGCACTATATAATAATTTTTTAATCATTTAATCTAATAATAATTGCCGATACAGAAATTTAACACCGGAAGGTAGTAATTATAATAATTACTTATTTTGAGTATTAAAAACATCATATAACAGTTTAATACTCAAAGGAAGCATATAATTAATTACTATCTTCTAGTGTTAATTTTTTGTAAAGGCAACTGTTATAAAATTCTTTAATATGATTGTGATTTGTATATTTAGATCCAGTGAGGAATTAAGGCAAGACCAATTATATTAAAGAATTTTCAAACAGTTGCAAATCTCTGCTGAACGCAGCCAATCACACACCAGTTCCGCGCTGCATTTTGACGGATGACGCGCGACGGAACGATCGTTCGTTTTCCGTTGTTCGTCGTTCGAACGTGCAAAACGTCGTGAACGAGTTTTACGACAACAAATCGCACGCAACAGTTGACGTGATTTTTTTCCGGACCATTATTTTTATTCCGCCGTTATTTATTGATGACAAATGTTTACTGTGTGATATATAAAAATCATTTCCTTCCTCCGTACACAATAAATATATAAAATAAAATATCACTTTCGACTAATTTCATTTACAGAACTTCTAAGAGCATCTAATGTATATATGATCGCAAAAATGAAATTAATTATAGTTTCCTAATGACTGCTTTAATATCTAAAATCTGCATTTGTTTAACTTACTCCGGAATCAATTTTGCCTTAATAAAAACCTAGAAAAATACATATTTATATACTGTGACTGCCAAACATTTCCGGGAAATAATTTTATTGAATAGTTCAGATAAAGAATCATTATAAATAAAGATCTAGTATGCAAGTATTAGTATATTGTAGTATTTATGTAAAATATTGTATTCTTAAATTCTTGATTATAATAAGGATCTTATTAACTTATAATTTAAACTGAAAAAAAGGTTGACAAAAATTATCGTAAAACTGTATGTTGGCTGGAAACTTTTGGCAGCCACTGTATTAATAATCTTTAGATCGTAAATTTCATTTAGCCGTCGATCGTCTTTGTGCTTCATCGCACGCGGACTCGGTGCGTGATATGCTCGTCGTCGTGCGGCAACGCATCGATCGATACTCGGACGCGCTTGTTGCATGTTGGATCGAAAGGACGCAGAACCTCGGTGATTTCGCCCTGGACACGAGCGTATGCATATGCATGTGCACGGACAAATGCATCGTGCATGCATCGTTGTCCTCGAATGAAATCGCTCGAACATCGCTCGACTTCCAGGGTGAAATTGGCTAGGTCCTCGAACCCGATAACGACAGGAGGAATAGTACCTCCTCGTCGTATGACACTTCGTGAAAGAAATCGCGCGCGATCGACGACGCGCGCAAGTGCGCTCGAGCGGAATGAGGAAATCTCGATCTTAAAAAAAGCGACGAGTTAAATAAAACGTCAGATCCTTTATATAGGACGTCGAGGATTGCCGCGCGAAATGTTATTTCAAATGCTTTGACGATTTTATAAATCTCGTTTTCGCGCGAGAGATTTAATTATCACGTATATAAACGCGGTGGCGAATTAGGCCACCGGTAGAGCCTCGGATATATGATTTCCCGGAGGATTCGTATATAAAAGTCCTCGTTCTACTTCGGATCGCTCCAAAGCGGAGCTTCCCCGCGCATGACACTAATTTCTTCGCTTCAATTCGCTCCCAGATATTTCTGAAATTCTTCGGGCTGAAATCACGAAATCCGTGTAATTTATTCGATTAATCGTCGGTCCTTTGACGCTTCACGGCGACGCGATCGAGAAGGCGTTAATAACGTTCCCGCTCGAGTGCACTTTTACCACATGAAATGGGATTTGCAGCTTTACGCGCGATGAAAATATCGTTTTACTTCTACCCGCACACCCTTCCGCCGTCCCTTCAGAATTTATCCTGTATTCTTCTCGCCTCTCTTTCTTTCTCCACCCTGTGTGAGTCTCGGCCACGTTGGTACTACACACGTTCCGTGATACACACCGGGGCTTTACGAGATTGCGCTCTGAAGGACGACGACGGAGGGCTGCAGGGTGAGAAATGACAGAGCGCGGCACGCATTTTCGCATTACGACTGCGCCGGCGGATATTGCTTTACTCTGCGCCAGATAGCGTAGCTTAGATACCTTTACTGCGGACAAGACGTCGAATCCGGGGCTGCCCAGCTCGCCCTTCTGTCCTTTGTCGCCGGGTCGGCCCTGTGAACAAAAGAGACGCTGTGTATTACGTAGAGTAATAACGATGATACAATAGACAGAATGAACAGACTTTTTTCAGAATGAGTATTATATCATAACTGTGTAGCGATCAAATATCTCTCGGCTCTTGTTGCGCATTATTTCTAATTTGTGAGATAGCTATAAAAACTCGGAGAGAAAATTGGAATTTTTTTTAGAGTCTTTTTTTTACATGCAATTCTTTATACAATATTTTAAGAGAATTTTACCATCTCTTTTTGCTCTGTTACATATCATCTCTTTTTGATATTAAAACGATACGCCGGGATTTCGTTTTCACATCAGCTTTGCGTGTTGAATCACTATGAAGACACTTCCGACTTTCAGCTTTAATTAAGAATTCTGGCGCACTCATTCCGTCAGAAATATCCGATAGTGTAGAGCTCAAAATGTCTGTATGAAGATTCTGCAGATTCTACTATTAATTAAATGAGACTCTCTTTCAGATAATTTTCTAAAATCTACGAAGATATTTTAGATGCAAGATTTTGCACTTTAATCTCGCCGTCAATTATTCTTCGTAATGACACATTAGTCCTTAACTATTTTATCTTCACAGACATAATTACTTATATTAATGCCAATTCGATAAACATAAATGCTCGCTACAATTCATGCCATCAAATTAGAAAGCAACGTCAACTAAACTTCTCAATTTTTGTCTCTTTTCGTAACAAATAAAATAAATAAAATTATTAGACAAATTAGAAAGTGAGAAGATATTACTCTAAAAAAATACTAAATTTTAATAAATATTTGTTTGAATAGTTCTAAAAAAATATTTACTAAATGTAAATATTTATTTGATACACAAACCATTAATTTAACCATCACTTTTTTTATTGAATAAATATTTGTTTATTGTAAGTAAATGTTTAACTTAGTACTATTCAAAGAAATATGTATCATGATTTAATAATTTTTTTTCAATGTAGACAAACTTAAAAATCAAACCGCATATTTTCTTTTATACTGTATAAAATACTGCGCTAGGCTCAGGTTCAATCTACAGTTGTTCCAGTGACAATATCCGATCAAAAGTTCGAACCAAAATCCTATAAAAAATCAAACCATTCCTATTTCACTGCATGCAGTTTTTTCAGATCCACTTCTGCGTATCTACTGTATCGATGCGCGAGAATTATGTTATCATGTGGCGCGTACCCTTCACGACGTATCTTGATGAAGAGAACGCGGATCTGCATAAAATTTCGAACTTCGTAAATCTGCAGACACACGAGGGCGATTCGGATTATGCGATCCAACGAGGGTTAAAATCGCGATTTAATATTTCGTCCGGGTCAGCTCGCAGTGTACATAGCGCGTTGTAAATTTCCAAGAAGATAAACCTGTGTGTTTGCACGCCGGATCTTGCCTCTCCGTGAGTAGCGAGTAGAAAATAAACTGCGTGATCCCGAGGCAAATTGCGGAGTCACTGCTACTGCCGCTTGTAACCCGCGCTACGACTATTTGTACGAAATCCGATATAAACGCCGGATTCGTTATTCGAATCTCGGAACACCCTTAGTACGGTTCGGCGCCGGGTATTGGTCGCCAGTGACTATGTACATACTCGTTTGCCACACTCGTTTAAAAAGAAAACGCCGGTTGGGCAAAGAGAGAAACGCGAAGGGAGTCGTCGATCGTGCGGGTCCTTTCTTCCCGGCCATCGACAGAACAAACAACTAGCGATATTTGCAATGCACTTATTGCTCTCCCTTCCTCCTACCCTCGTTTCCTCCCTCTTTCTCTCTCTTTTTCAATCGCGCACGTACTCGTTTTCCTCCTCTCGGACACATTTCCTCGCTATCTATTTGTTCGGTCGTTTGTACCTTACCGCCACCGAGATCCAGTCACGTCAGTGTCCCACCATACAATACGTCCTCATGTATATTCTCTCCCCAGTCTATCAGGTACCTGAGCGTACAGAGTATTCCAAAACCATCGTCCGTGAATTTCTCGTAACGGATTGTTCTTTAATGAAAATTTTGTTGGACAAATAATGGCCGTACGCAAGCGAGGCGTTAAATTTTCGCGAGGAAAGAAAATTAATTTGGAAAATTGTTTCAGTTTGATTGTGCAAAGCCGAAAGTAATCGATACACTGTCATATATCTAAGATAAATTTATTTAAAAGTACATGTAGAATATCATTTCAATATCTAATTTTGATATAATTGGCGCTTTCTTACTTAGTTGACGTATTCATATAAGCGGTCCTGTTGTGATCTTAATATTGTTAAAAACAATTAAATTATTAAAATCGTTTTACGATGAAAAGTTAAACGCTCGTTGCTCAATTCACGTACGTGCAGGAAAAAACGGTTTTGTTAAAAGATCTAAAATTTTATTGAATACAGATCTGAAAATAATTTTGTTGAATTATTAAAATAACGTGAAAGACTTAAACTGATTGCTAGAATATCAAATTTTTTACTGCTCAATTTTTAGTTTCCAACATTATTTTGATCGTCCAACAAAATTATTTTCAAATGTGTATATATCGAGCAAAATTTTAGATTTTTCAACAAAATTGTTTCTTTTCGTGTAAGAAAGTTCGCTAAAGGTCTTGGAAAGGTTGGCTTTAATATAAATATTTTAATAAAATTTTTTTGTAAAGATAAATTTTTGCTCCTCTCACCGATTGAAATTCTGGATATGCCTAATATGGTTACAATCCTTTTCTATTTCTTAGCACGTAGTATATCTCGGTGGCTACGTGCCTTAAATAATGATGATATTTAAATAATATCCACTCGAGATCAAGTAAGAGATTATATTTTCTTATCGCCCGCATGGCGAAAAAACACTTATTACCGTGTCGTCAATCTTCTTAATTAATCACGTAGCGTCTGTAATTAAGGGAAATAGCAGTAATTCCGTGACATCCTGGGCGACATCAAACGTATACGCGAAACACCGCCGGGCACGTGTGTGTACACCAATAGACAGAGGCTGTTCTCTACGGTAAGGCAAACTAGGTGGCCACAAAGGGCCACCGACGCGCATACAAGGGCCTGTCATGCGAAAAGACTTTGCGTGTCACGAGGACCTTGCATAACCGAGAGTCACGCATATACAAGAGAGATGCATGTACTGGGATATAATACAAGGACCCCGTCGTGTAACCAGCATGAGCCTCGTGCAACGATCTCATATGCCAGGACGAGTTCTCGAAGCGAACGTGCGGACTATGGAACTTCTATATCCTAATACATGAATTTACGTATTCCGTTAGACGACGGTTTTCATCTTATCTACCTCTCGCGAGTATCTATGCAGATCCGATCTCATTGAAAGGGACAACTCCAAAAGCGCAATGACGTGCGCACAGTCGGTTTGCATGTGCAACAGCCAGACAGATATATAATAAGACGGCGAAATAAGGAATGCGGAATAATCAATCCGTGCTCCCGTCGCTCCGATATTCGCGTGTCTACTTTCTCGAGGGGACATGTTGTCATTACCTATGTATAGACTGTTATACATTTATGGATGATAAGCGAAATAATGGCGGCAAGAAACGACCTTTTGCGTGTCGCGACTTTGTATGTCTTGCGTCCGTTTAAGCGCGAAAAGAAGGTGATAGCAGACCAGTTGATGAATAGGTTCAACCGATGAGTCCGGATTGGAGTTAAAAGATCGCATCTCGGAGAAAATACAACGATCGAGCACAGCCAAGTAACTGCTTCCCGACCAACAGCGGAGTTAATAGAGTAAGTGAGTGCAAGTGAGCGAGCAAATCTTCAATTTAAAATCCGATTCATCTTCCAATCCTATTCGACCACACTGCTGCACACTGCAACCGCGACCAAGAATATGGAGTTGTCTTAATAAATCACGACGACTCTGACTACGGAGAAGTCACATGTTTAAAAAATACTATGTAAATTTTTATACTGGATTTTAATAAACTATTTTTGCATACGAAAGCTGAGTATTTTGTCATTTATTAATCTTATAACGATTTTACACAATAACGTCGCTTTTGTAAATTTTTTAATAACAAGCTTTTTTCACTTTATAAATATATTCATAGATAAGTGAATTATAGTGATTTTCTTTTTTTTATTTACAATACTATTTTATCGTTAAAAAAGTTGACTGTAGCTAAAAAAAAGTCGACACCTGTACGGAAAGAACGGTTTTGATGAAGTATATAAAAATTTAACTAGATGCAGATCCAAAAATAATTTTGTTGAACTATTAAAATAATTATGTATACGCTCACAAGCTGGTTGCTATATAAAAGTTTTATGCAGCATTGCTCATCACGCTTGAGTTTCCTACATAATTATTTTGATGGCCCAACAAAATTATTTTTAAATCCGTGTGTGTGTGTATCTAGTTAAATTTTTAAATACTTCAGCAAAATCGTTCTTTTCACGTCTGTAAACCCGTAAATTAATATTGCAACTTTAATGTACTCAATATTTTTTACGCTATGTATTATAAATCTTAAAGAAATATTTTCTATGGAAAGGAAGAGTTTGTTCGAATAACTGAAAATTTAGGTATAGATTTGAAAATAATTTTGTTGGGTCATCAAAATAATTATATAGAACGCTCAAACTGGTTGCTATATAAAAGTTTTATGCAGTTGCTAAAACATTTTGCAGCATTGTTCACCATGCTTGAATTTTCTACGTAATTATTATATTTTAATGGTTCAAAATTATTTTCAAATCTGTATCTAGTTGAATTATTTTCAGAATTGTATATAGCTAAATTTGTAATTTTTTCAAAATCATTCTTTCCGTTTGACCAATTTTCATGCTGTTAAAATAATGATAAGACAAATATAAGACAATAATAATTTTTTCAATTATTCGTATTCGTATAAATGCCAGCGAAAATATCTGCATAGGATTTTCGTAATGTTTCATTTGATTTTAAAGTTCGATACGTTTTCATTCGCATTGCCTGCATTTGATCCGTACTCGTCAAAAACAAAGTCTGATAGCGAAATGTATATGGTATACCAAAAGTATCACCCATATGATTGATCATTCTGCATTTTTGCGGCTAATTCAATCAACATACGTCAGCTGTTGCAAACAAAGGGGTCGAGAAAAAGTGTCAGAGCAAAACGAGTTTGGAGCGATTGGTACCTAAACGCGTTCCCGTTTCTTCAATTATATTTAGATTGCGATTCGAATACCGATCGAATCGTGTCTCGAAATATATCAAGACTAAATATCTTACTCCAATTCCTACTGAACTACGAAGTAGACCAGAAAAGTTTCATCCTTTTAGGAACAGCTGCGTCTGACGGAAACTCGATATCAAAATTCTTGCTCTCTTTCTCTCTCTCTCTCTTTCTCGTGTCATTATCTTTACGTCCGTCATGTCAAACGTTTGATTTCGTTGCTTTCTTGATCGTCTTTTCAAACGAGCGACGTCTCACCTTTTCCGTAATAGTATGTGACTATATAATATACACATATAGTACACATATATACAACCTTAGTAAAAAATATTAAGTACTTATATTTTTTCATTCATCTAGAATTCTTTTACTTGCATTACCATCTTATTAATTACCAGCATTATATATAAGTTTAAAAGATTCTTAAAATAAATGATGATTTACATAAAATACCACAATCAATTTTTAAGCTAAAACTTTAAATAATGGTTCATAAAGTGCCTAATGTTTTTGGCCAAGGCTGTATCTACATAAAATACTTATCAAACTAAATCGATTGGAAAGAGAGGAAGAGAAGCACACGATTTAAATAAATTGTCAATCTTATATTTAAGAACAGTAGGACAAGCATACGCTCCCAAAATGTCATAAGTGACCTCGTTTCAAACCTGTGCAATTAGGACAGAAAATTTAGATAAAGCATATCTAATTTTATATTGTGTCGATTAAAATATATATGAGCCGTTATCGACAATTCAGTCAAGTAAAAAATTTCAAAGATTATCTCATATATTTAATCACAAATTGATTGTTTCGCAATGTCTAGTATTTGTTTTGGTGTCGATCGACTTTATAAAATAAAACACTGAAAAAAAATTTCATATAAATCTACAAAACATGGGAATATACCTGTGTGTAAATAAAAAGAAAAAATATTGGATTATTTATTACAATATGACACCTCGCGTAAACATAAATTTTGATAAAACAGGTTTCTCGCCGCACAAAATATATTATGATTAAAACTCTCTCACGCCCATAACCATTATTCCATTAAATAATGTTATTCTCAGAACGTTAAGCGTCGCAAAATAAAATATTGCCTCTCACGTTTTTACGAAGCAATTAATCTCGCACGCTTGTAACGCCGCGACGAAATTAAAATGTAAATTATGCGGTGAACTTACCGGATCACCTTTGGGCCCGTCCAAGCCGATGGGTCCCTGAAAGAACACCGCCAGTGAGTGCCAGTCGTCGCTCACGCGTCCGTAACGACGAACGAAGAAAAGTGAAAAATTGCGTGCGGGCTGAGCGAGCCCTTGGAAATCTCATTCCTTGTGTATGTAACATGTAATAAATACGGGCGAGCGCGACAAACCAGAACCGTGATGAGTCGTTATGCTTCCAGGCGCGACAAAAGTGCATTCGCATGATCCTCTCTGATGTGACGCGTACATTTGCGATGACCGAGGAAGCGCTGTTAATAGAAATTTTATTCGGCACACGATGAATGTTTAATTTTGCGCAGCTTCGATCCTGATGGAGCAACTTTCATATTTCATGCCGGGTCATATCTCAAAATTGGTGTTTCACCATTGCGCCAATTTATACTGAATTTCTTTCGATATCGTTTGCCACCGTGATTAATCAGACTCAACAAATAAATGTCAGTTATTTTACGTTACGTCTAATTTACATATTTTTCATTACATACAATTTAAATAAAAGCAACGCGCAACACTCTTTATCAATTGATCGAGTGTTACAAATCGCGTATGTAACGTCGTGAAAGATAAATTTTTTCCCGCAATAAAATTTTACTTTTTTATACAAATTTTATGTAAATGAACCTTTCACATACTACTAGAGATATTCAAATTTTATTGATAAAGCGATTGCGAGTTTTTATGCGAATAAAAGCGTTGATAGGCGGCTCAAGATTGTCAGTAATTAAAACGAGAGACGATACTCGCAACGAGTGAAAAATGCAATTAACCCATTTCTTCGATGCGTATAACAGTTGCACCTTCAGTCGTCAAAGCGACGCGCCATACAATATTGAAGGTGAGGATGCCAGAGTCCGATATCTCGTTTCGATCGCGCGCGTATATGAATCGCGCACTGACATATGATACAAAAAAAAAGAGAATAAAAAATCTAGATGGATAGCTTGTATCGGAGCTGGAAGAGGATCCAGATCGAGAGACAGCTCGCGGATAAAGAAGCAGGTCGAACGAGCAAAAATCGCACATCAGCGGCTACATGATACGCATTAATGGTACTTAATGGCTGTTATGTTCGATACACACAGTGTGGTGATAGTCCGTGGTGTTTAAAAAAAACGTGACAGCGAGAAAAAGAGATAGAAAGAACGAACAGAGATACGAATGCAAATGTAAGGATATGAGACAGAGACAGACGTTACACAGACAGAGAGAAGCGAGAAGGAGTGTTGGAGAGAGAAAATAAAAAATAATATACCGGAAAACCGTTCTTGCCCGGCGTCCCGGCCACACCCTGTAAGAAGGGGTATAAAAAATTAAAAACTCGTTTACACGAGGAGACAGGAGGGGGAGAGAAGGGGGGGGGATTTACTCAGGGTACTCTCTCGCGCGCATGCAAAAGCGATTATTTCGCGAACCAGCCGATCGTGCCCGCGATATTATCGGTCCCGGTTGCGTATACATATATATGTATACGATCGCGGCTGTAAGGACCCGTATATACTACCGCTCGCCGATAATTATTCCGGCCAATTAGATATTCCACGGGCGTATAAGCACGCGCGCACGCACACGAGTGTGCCGGTCCATTCCCTCCCAGTTCACCCGGTGTTCCGCCAATCCGATCTTTGATTACGCGACGATGCGCTCGCTCGATCGGTAATCGCGAGGGAAATCCGATCGCGCGTCTCTGGAACACCCACGATGCTGCCAGCCGGAGAGAGAACCTGCTCGTCGCGACGGGCACAAAATTTCAAAGTCGATGATTAAGCTCGACAGATAACGATCCGACTTTAAAGCCATTATTTCGTATAATTTTGAAATTTAATGCGGCCAACATATGTCGAGGAATAAAAAAAAATAAATGTAAGATTTAATAATAAATTAAATTTAAAGGGAGAGTAATAGCCTTCGAGTTTTGTATTAAGATCGAGAATGTGAATAAGTTGTTGTACGTACGGATAATTTGTATGTACGTATGTACAGTTTGAAACTAATTAATTACGCCTTGACATAATGTAAGTTGGTATCGCGCGAGTGAGATTAATTTGTTTCTCCGCTAACAACGTCATATTGTAACTTCGCGTTTTAATCGCCGAGTCATCCGACATCAATATTTCTTTATAAGATGCAGCTAACAGAAAAGTATCAATTAAATATCAAATTAGCTCTCTCCGCAACCGGTATGGACGAGCTTCATTTATGATCTGGCGTAATTACGCGACAAAGTTTTCGATCATGTTGAATTGAAGACACGCCCGCAAAAGCAATCTAATAAATTCTTACTTTCTTAGGAGAGGAAGAAAAAATTAATTTCTCCTAAAGAAAAATGGAGTTTACAACGCAAGTACACCATGATTAATACACGATACTCAGCTCATTTTTTAAACTTTACAGTTCAGACCATCTTCGCGGGGGTGTCTTTAATTCTCTTCACTGGGCATGCAAGTCTCGCGAAAGCGCGTACTGCTTACATTAGTCACCACTCAATGTACTCAATGTACTCAAGTTCAGAAAAGGGGAACAGGGATAATATAACGCGTATCATTAATTACTATTTCATGCATGGAGCTGCACTCCCTAATAAACACACACAACTGCACGTGTATTAGTGCACTAATATATCCGAGGGTTATTGATACATACATACATATATGTATATATGTATGTATGTGTATATGGCATGCCCAGCGTGGTATTGAAGCATCGGCACGAAGGTACTCACCGGCGCACCGGGCTCCCCGGGATCGCCCTTCTTCCCTTTCTTGCCCCTCTTTCCGGGTGGACCCGGCTCACCGGGTGGACCTGAAACACGAACAATGGAACTATGAAGTCGTACATATACCTGAAAATACTTGCAATTCTCTCTTAGCAATAAAATGGCAAGCGCAGTTTCGGTTGCCGAGCAAGAAAAATATATACTAGGGATAGCTATTTCAACTTGTCGTACAACTACGTTAAAGAACTGAGCTTGTTTAACTCTTTAAACAAATCGGTTCTTCAATCTGAGCGAACTATCCACCTCGCGTGTTTCACGCTTCAGAGTTTCGGCATTCGAAACTCCAATTATTCGCTAGCTACGTGACACATTTTAAATTTTCACGGTTGAGGAATGTTTCGAATGTTCGATTTTGGGTAAGAGCGTGTACCGTTCTATGAAATCCTCACGTTGTATCCGTTCGGTTTTATAAAAGTGAGACGATTTTCGGTTACGTAAAAACGTCCATTTAAAGATTCTGGCGAAACATTCAAGTTTACGACAAAGAACCTTTACCCTCTCTGTGACCAATCGCTTAGAACGTAAAATATCACATAATGGACACCTTGTATAGCATGAATGTTACCACTAACGAAGTATTACCCAGAGCGACGAAAATGAGTTTTCGGGATCGTGGATAAACTTCAGCAATAATATAGTCTCTATATAGACTATAACCATATAGTCTCGACCATTCGATATCTTGTTCAAAGATATTTAGAGATATAAATTCAAAACAAGAGAACGATTTTGCTGAAAAATTTAAAATTTTGCTGGATAATCAAATAAAGATCTGAACATATATATATATAATTTTGTTGGAAATGCTGGTTGCTAAAATATCAAAATATTTTTGTAGCACTGCTCATTTTTAATTTCCAACATAATCATTTTGATAGTCCAACAAAATTAGTATCTCAGTAGTATTTTAAATCAGTATCTATTTAAATTTTTAGATATTTCAAAACAGCAAAATTTTTCGTAGCACTGCTCATATAATTTTTTATTTTCCAACATAATCATTTTGATATTTCGACGAAATTATTTTTACACTGTAAAAAGAAATATGTTTTATTCTTGTCTCTATTTTTTAAACACTTAAAGATGTTTTGTCTATTTAAAAAGTTTAAAACATTTTTAAGTGTTTAAAAAATGGAGTCAAGAATAAAACTTTAAGTCAAGAATAAAATTTTAAGTTTAATTTTAATATCTTAAAATTAAACTTAAAATTAAATTCTTTTTTCAGTGTAGATCTGTATCTAATTAAATTTTCCAATATTTCAACAAAATCGTTCTTTCCGTGTAACCATTGCTGTATATAGATACTTACATAGTCGTATAGCTAACTATTAATATCGCTATTTATTTATATACCTGATCTATTCAATTCTACCTGCTCATTTCTGATCAATCTGGAGCAGCTACTCAAACGTTTCAATCTTCAACATTAAGTAGTTTCGTAATCATACGTAACTTGACGTTCAGACAAATCTATCATTATCCTAACTTCATTCCCGCGGTTGCGTGATGAAAGAGCATCCGGTAACGGCGGACCACCCCGTAGTGCGCGAATGCCGGCGGGATGAAGTGAATCGGTGAAAAGACCGATAGATTTGACACGTAATGAAATTACGTCGTCGTTCCCGTCCGTTGGAGGATTTCCGAAAATCGAGGGGAACGAATGCGCGGCATGCAGGCGAAAATCTGATCGACTAGCTTGACGACATGAAACGTAACGGGACTAATTCTTTTATTTGACATTTGATTTTTTTTTTATTTTATTTGACATGGCTTCAGCAGTGAGCGTTACACCCGTATGTATGTATTTCCCTTTCGGCTTCATTACTTGGAAAAACGAAAATCCGAGCTCACCTGTTTCGAGCGCAACGAATGGGAATACACTGTACAGCGCTATATTCCAATGTTCGACTCATAGTGGTTAAACAATATCATTCTAAAAAAAAAAAAAAGATCGTATCCACCCGCTTTTCTATCAAAAAGCATGGAGCACCTTTAATGAATTGCTGCTGCTTGCGGCAGTTCACGAATTAAACGACACAATTTTTTCACAATAAAAATAAAATAACTAATGAAGCATTTAGAAAAGATTTATTGTATCTTTTGATTTATGGGAACGCTGATTATAATTTACAACTTATTAAAAGTGCTTCGTATTTCTGACAGTAATTGCAAATCTTTTTAGAGCGACCAAATTAAAAATTATTACAAGTCCTAACAAATGAGTGTAACTGGATATGCATTTCCACGATGCGATGACATGAACGCTTCGCCTGAGGATGGGATGCTGCTGCAGCTTGTCTCTCATCGTTCGCGTTATTCTAATTTCCGGCAGGGACTTGCCTGACATTCAGGGTCGGGGAACCCTCTCTCTATCCCCCCTCCCTCTCTCTCTCTCTCTTTCTCATGGAGAACAATTCGATCATGATTTATACCCGGGGCTGCTGGCCGCTCGGACAAGGGCGTGAGCGGTTCTCCTTTTATTTTCCATTTATCGCCACCGGCAAACATCGCGCAGGGGATGACGTCATATCCTTCGGAGAGGGAAGCCACGAACTGAAGCTGCCCGCGGGGCTGAAGTGCATCACGTCGCAGTGGATAACTTTTGCCAGATTTTTTTACAATTGAAGAGCCTGGGGCAATAACGCGCGAAGCTGCGCGAGGAAAAAGTTGCGGGAAAAAAACGGAAGTTTCTTTTTTAGTGGAAGTGTTGGCAAACTTGCAAGTAAACGTCAGCTGACAACTTTTATTTACGTAGCCTACTTACGATTCATTTATACAAATTTTGTCCGCGAATAAATCTCGAATTCGTACTTGATTTTTCCTAGATAAAAGAAAACATAAGCAACTGAAATTCTAGATTAATTTAATACAAATACATGGACAGGACGGTTTTAATGAAATATTTAAAAATTTAGCTAAATACCGATCTGAAAATAATTTTGTTGGACAAAATAATTACATAGAATGCTCAAACTTGAAAGAATGTCATATCTTTTTGCAGCATTGCTTAGAGATTCCTAAGTATTTTGATGGTCCAACAAAATCATCCTTTCCATGTAAAATTTCAGGATAGATGGATTATGTAATGGATTAAATTTTAAGATAAATGTTACTGTCTAAAAGAGTATATTTTAATAAAATTTTTATTTAAGAGAGTTATTTGAATTTTAGAAAATCTTTTAGAAAAAAAAAAATTTCGTATACTTTTCCTTTATCATAATACGATTTTATTTAAAATCTCACATGGAAGAGTGACGTATTTATTGCAATAAATATGAATAATTGAATAATTAATTTATCATAAAACTAACCGAATTAATATTAATAAGAATTTTATTTAACTGTCCATTAAACTGATAAAATACGATTAGAGGAGTTACCACACAACCGGTTGTTTGACCACGGAAATTCGTCGGAATCCAAATCTCTGGACGGGTGGATATGAGCACACTCCATTTAATAGACACGAAACTGTCAGTACGATCGCCCGTAGCGTTCCACAGCAATTCCGGATAATCCGCTCTGACGGTTACATCTCGGCCGTAATCCACGACGTGTGTAGAAATAACGTCGTACGCGCCGATCGCGCGTATTTTTTAGCGGCAGCTGCCGGACGCGTATGGACGTGTATGTCTCGAAACAGCGCACCGGTTTGTATCTCGTATCTCCGAATAAAAAAGTCAGAAAAGGCAGATGGCATAATCCCGCCACGTCGAGAAGCACAGCCCTTTCGAGGATTACGCGGCAGAGAAGGCGAAAGATGCGCTGCGGCTACTGGATATCCGACAGACAGCTCTATCAAAATTATATGTATGAATGAAGCACGATGTGCTACTTTTAAATCCATACACGGATTTGCAAGGATATAAACTCGTGAAAGACGCTGTTAAATGAATTCATCAACGCAAACGAGTTATTTAAGTAATATCCAAATAATATTTGACATGTTTTCTGATTTTATTAAAGAAATATTGTACACTATTAAATTCATAACGTCAAATTATATTTAATTTGAGTTATTTTTAATCATTACTACATAGGTCGCCTTGGTCTGAATTTTTTATATCTACAGCTTCAACTCTGAGTTCTTCGTGATCCCAAGTAAACAACTCATACTAATCATTTATCATTAGTATGAGTTGTTTATCTAGATTCACGAAGAACTCGGAGAGTTGAAGTTGTAGATAAAAAAAACTACAAGACGATGGCGACCTACATACAGGATAACGGAAAAGGTTTCGCTAAAAATATAGCAAGATCTGAAAATTAAATTACAGATCTGAAAATAATTTTATTTGACCGTTAAAATAATTATGTAGGACGGTCAAACTGATTACTAGAATGGTAAAATATTTTGCAGCTCATTATACTTGAGATTCCTACGTAATTATTTAGATAGTTTAACAAAATTATTTTCAGATTTTGTACCTAGCTAAATTTTTAAATGCTTCAGCAAAATTAGGTATTATGAAAAAACTTTAGGTATTATTTCTGTAAAAAGCAAAAAAATAACGCTTAAATTTGCGGATTTAAAATAGACTTTAATTCTAAAAACCATATTTATTAAGTGTAATTTTTATTTCAACAAAATCGTTATATCTGTGTAACTAATGAATGTACGAAACGATAAAAATATGTTGTTCTACTTTGAAAAATTGGCATGTCACTCTCGTCGAGCTCGGCGATTCGCTTTTTGCAACGTAACACGATATCCAGTTCCTGCGGCGGTACCGTACGTGATAAGAAACGCGCAAGTTCGGTAATGCTCTGGTATCGGGAAGAAGAAGCAGAGGCAGGCACGAACGGGAAGAAGAAGCCAACGACGGCGAAGCAACGATCGATCGATGTCGATCAGTATCGAGATAAAAAAAGGAGAGACTTCCCTCGCTCGCGTCTCGGTGTAACGCCTCTCGCTATTCTCTCGGCGCGGCAAGTTTTCGCCATCCCGCGGTTCTCATCACACCGCGCAGATGACGGCTGCCGCCGCCTTGCCACCCCGAATACTTGTACTTGTCGCGAATACCCGGGGTATAACGAGGAAAGTTTGCGCTGGCGGACATTGCCGATCGTGGCTCGGCAAGAAGCGACCAAAACGAACTTTGCGGGCTGCGACGCGGCCGTCATGTCGAGCGGATTGCGATATGTTCAGCAGATATATAAAAAGAAGGGGAATGACAGCTGTTGCAGGATTAAAGAAAAGTTTAAAGTAAATTTTTATAAACGGAATAACGTTCGCGGCGTTTGCAACCAGTGAATTTTCATTTTACGAAGAGAAATTCGACACTGTTACATATCAAAGAAGCAATGGTAACCAAATCTTTTGAGTTAAAAAACATTTTGTTATTTTTTAACTGTCATGTATATCAAAATGTAAAACAATCCATTTTTGTGGTTAGTTTCAAAGCAAACATCGTTCATATTAATATATACATTTAGTAAATAATAAAGTAAATTTGAGTTAAATTTAATACATTTTCTTAAGTTAAATTGTTTAACTTTTCATTTAATCTCAAATTAATCTTGGGTAGGATTACTGGTGATCTATAAGAATAATTAAAAATAATTCAAATTGAGTATAATTTAACATTATGATTTTAACAATAAAGTATATAGTCTACACTATTAAATTTATAATGTTAAATCATACAGACAATTTGAATTGTTTTTAATCATTCCTATACACTGCTACTCCTATTCAATATGTTAATTTAATTCAAATAATAGAGTTAAACAGACAGAGTTTATAAACCAGGTAATGTATTAATTTGACTGAAATTTAATTTATTATTTATTATTATGTGCATATTTTAATATGCACACTGTTTACTTTGAAATTAAACAATTTACCTAATTATAGAAATAAGTTGATTAATTGTGATTGTTTTTTAATAACGTGCTCCAAATCAAAATAATACATTTTGACTTGGAAGTTAAGATAATAAAATGTTACTTAGTTCAAGAAATTATTTCAATTTGATCTTTTAATATTTAATAGTGTAATGAAACCTCGTACTTCATTTAAGTTTAATTATTTATTAATTGCAATTTATAAGATATTTAATTATAAAAATATTTAATATTAGAAAAATTGGACTAATATATTAAGTATAACAAAAAATGAGATACCTATTTTAAAGCTTCCGTTTAAGTAAATTGAATAAAATTCCATAAATAGTTTGTTATTTAAAGGAAAGTATATGAAAATTTAAAGGAATGAATAAAAAAGGGTAAATATTTCAAAAAGTCTCTTTTTTAGAATATTAGAAGATTAAATTCGATTAAAAGAAGAAAAAAAAAATGTTACATTATTTCACTTATTAAATTCAATTAAAGAAAAAAATTGTCAGTTTTGAGACTATTTCTTCCATACATGTTTTATTCTTTTTTCGTTATCGACTGCATTGCTTATTAATTATTCTATCTGTATGATATGTAGTATACACCTTAAAAGCAAAGCTGAATTGCAGTACATTTACGGAACATTTCCTGTTCCAATCGAATAATAGAATGCACCGTTTGTGCATTCCGCCCCGGGATAGTTCGCATACATACGATTCCAGCGACATAGCAGCTCAATTGCTCGGTAATTCGGCGTGTCTTCATCTTTTCGCTATGGCGATTCGCACGAATGTACCGAAAACGCGAGATGAAGCGGAACAAGGTGAGAAACAAGAGGAGAGCGCGCGTCGCGCCGAGGAGAACGACAAAGAGAAAATCAAGAAAAAACACGTGCGGGAAATAACCGCGTAGTCTAGACACGACTGAAATACTTCAGGACGACGACGTGGAACACACGGAACACGGGGAGAAACTTCCATCTCTCGCTCCCGCGGGAAAACTCGTATCTCTCTCTCTTTCTCGCATCTGATATTGTCAACCCTCGTGGAATCTCTCGCGTGAATAAGAACGAGATTAACGCGACGTTTTGGCAAAGTTCCGAGGCGAAAGAGGAGAAAGAGAGAGAGAGAGAGAGAGAGAGAGAGAGAGAGAGAGAGAGACAAAGAGGAAGGTACCGTGTATACAACGCGCGTTAACGACACACCGCGCGCTCGTTTCGCAAAATAGAGTCACGCGGCTGGAAAATGATCGCGGTGGCGTCGACGGCTGTAAAGCTCGGTACACGTAGGAACGTTTCCCCGACAGGCGCATTTTCCGCGGGATTTCCTCCTTTTCTATCAGACATCGCTGAGACGCATGTTGGCCTTTTCTCCGCGAGCGTTCGACGGGAAAAGAAATCGACCGAATTCCCTCACGGTCCACGGAGCAGCCATGAGGACTGTTCAACCAGGCCGTGCATCAGGATCGACGCTGATTAGTTCCATTTTTTCTTCCCCTGTGTAATAACTAGGGCTATAATTCAGAAGGGAACGACGGACTGGAATTGATTAATCATCGCTGCGCGATCAATCCTGAATATTCTTTGTTTCATCTATAATATGCAAACGCATGGTAATCAATATTGTCATTACCCTGTCAAAAAAAGATTTCTAATAAAAGATAAAAAATATTTTTGACGTACTTGATCTTTCCCGCAACCTTATACAATGTAAATATTAAAATTAAATCAATATTTCCTATCCTTCTGTTCCGAATTAATTACACTGAAAAAAAATTTGCAGATTTTAAATAAATATTTACTCCAATAGTACTAACGAAATATTTATTTATAGTAAATAAATATTTATTCAAAAACGGTTATGTTTAAATCAAATAAATATATGTTTACATTTAGTAAATATTTCGTTAGTACTATTGGAGTAAATATTTATTTAAAATCTGTAAATTTTTTTTCTGTGTAAGATTGATTTATTGTCTTGAAATGAGAGTAAAACACATATAAATTTAAGTTTATATATTCTTACGTTTAGAATAAATCTTTACCTGATATATTAACGTATGATGCTAGTATAATATTTGGTGAGAAATCGGAGTGTTTGATCACGCGCGTTATTTTAAATTTAAGAATTTTTTCGTTTAAGAGTAATATATTCTTCTTCCAACAATAAATATGATTGTCTCTGTAACGATCCTATTTTATGATAGATCAAAGAGTAATTAGAGATTCGGAAATCTTTACGGGTGTACAATTTATGAAGATGGTCTAAATCAAGACATTATTATAAGGATGTCTGGGAGATTTATCTTAACCCTCCGCTGACTATGTGGAATCTTGAACCTATCCTCAGCTCTTTAAGTTTCAGTACAGATTTTAATGATTAAGACTAATGATTTTAATGTTTAGGAAAAATCTGAAAAGAAATCTTGTCTAAAAGTTTAACAAAGAATTTTTACTATTATAGAAATCGGATTTTACTTATTTTTTACAGATTTAAATTTATCTATTAAAATTTGCAATAAAAATATTGATTTCAAAGCCCAACTAGATAGGCGAAAGGCCATTAAAAATATGATAGAATTTTGCGAAATTTTCAGTTTTGATAAATTGCTGATACATAGTAAAAGACCGTATATATGCTCTATATCAATATCGCGTATGATGAAGGATAAATGACATAAATAAATCTATGCAAATATAATAAAAATGCTGGCTTATGACAGTTTGTTTTCAGGTCATTTAGCGCTCCACGCGTGGCAATTCATCGACTGATAGGAGCACCAGACACAGTTTAGATAACGCGTAAAAAAAGCCAAATGGATTTATCGGCTCCAATTTCATCGAAAAAGCCAATATATTTCTGAATGTGACAGCTGTCCACACAGTCGAAACTTTTGTGCAGCGCAAAATCGAAAAACGCTGCATCTCATTACACAGCTCTTTAAGTGAAAGAAAATATTTCGTAAAAATCTCAATGTGTCGATTGACTTTTTTCGCCTTTTTTTGCCATGCACACACACTGTTAGATATCAAAGAAGCAATGGAAATTCAATCTCTTGAATTAAATAATATTTTATTATTTTTAACTTAGAGAGAAGTCTGTCAAAATATAAACCAATCTGTTTTTGTGTAAGTTTCAAAGTAAACATCGTTCATATTAATGTATGCACTTAGTATATAAATAACAAATTAAATTTAAGTTTAATTTAATACATTTTCTTAAGTTAAATTGTTTAACTCAGAAGAAAATGTATTAAATTAGACTCAAATTTAGTTCCTTATTCAACTCTATTGTTTTGTTAAAATTAACGACATATTGAGTAGGAATAGTAGCGATCTACAGAAATAAAAAATTCAGTACAATTCGATATTATGAATTTAACAGTGCACTGAAAAGAACTCGTTCGTATATCCCCTACAAACTTTCAGTTGCACTTCCGTAGAATTTATTTTCACGGAACACGCCATGACGTTTATTCTCCTCCTTTTTCTCAAACTTTTCGCAGGCACGGTGCATCTCTGTCAGGGAACGGTCGTTACACGCGTACCGATGCGACTTTCGCGTAACTCGTCTCTAAAACACTGACGGCTCGCGCATTTCCGAGGAGTTAATTGCCTTTGTCGGACGCGGGTTGTTAAAAAGCAATTACTCGCCGCGACCGTATTTGCGAACCGTGCCCGTCGACCGTAGGGACTCCCGGGAGTGTATTTAGCGAAAGCCGGTGAAGAGCCGTCGATAGCCAAAGAAAATAATTACCCTTCCGCCGTCCGCATTTCTTGTGGAACGCACACGATCAAAATCAACATTGGTTCCCCTCGGCCTCACCTTTGCTTCGCTTTTATCCGCGCGATCAAGCAATGCATTATATTCCCATCTCCGCGAAGGTGACTGAGCGAGAATTATCGATCTTTTCCATCGAATCAATTTGTTTTTATGTTCTCTGCAACATTTAAAATATGAATAAAGTGATATTTGTGTGTGTGTGTGTGTGTGTGTGTGTGTGACATACAAGACGCATTCGACGGATCACGAGCGGAATAAAAGAAATGCTATGAAACGCTATGAAATGGATTCAGCTCAAAATTCTAACCTATATAAATATTTTCTTCGGTCCTGTATTTGTCACTTAACGCTTGTATTTCAAAAATCTATTACAATTCATTTACAAGCAGAATTTATTTTTTTTTTAGATAAATATTATAAACTTTTTTATGGTATTAATTCATAAAAAAATATTATCGTAATATAAAACGGTTTCTTTTATATACCTACAATATAAAAAATTATATTCAATTTAGTTTAATCACAGTATAAAAGTTTCACGTTTAAACTTCAAATTAAATTAGAGCGATAATTAAACATGTAAATTTCATTCGGACTAATTTTACAAGCAAAATAGACCGATCGTTCTGTGCCAATTTTCAATAGGAGGAACAAGATATAAACTTTGTTGCACGGTATCGCACTCTCCCCTTCGATGTACTCTCGCAATTATATCGAACCACCGCTGACAAGCTTTAATGCGACCAGCCAGCGAGTTAGTTTCCACTATCTGCCTTCGAACAGGAAGTATAGTATCGTCTTCGTAATCGAGTAGCCCCTCGACTCCGCAACACACGGGGTTTATCTCTCGACGATACACACAGGGATGAGAAGTTTCGACATCGATGTCGAATTGCAAGACTCGATTGCCTGGTCGCGTCGCGACAACCGCAGATTTATACGCAATATTTTTGCCGCTCTTGTTTTTTATCCCTTTTTTGCACGCCATGTGGAAAGCGCGCGAAAAAACGGAGTGCAGCGGTCGTAAAATCCATTATGTACCTCCGACCGCCTTTCGCGTTGCTATTGAAGAACAACATTCTCTGAACGTTTATCAAATGCGGCGCGTGAATCCACGCATAATTCGCGAAGCAGAGCATCGTTTGAATGAGGAGACGGAGTAAGGTTGCTACAATGGGGTAAGAAACACCCTAAAAGTGCAGTTGTTACTGCCATTATAATCGACTACCCCGTCAATAAATCTGCTTGCCATTGTAAATATAAAACATGAAGGAAAATTTCTTGCGGAAGAATTTCTGAACGCGATACATTTCTTGAGAAATGTGATAGAAAATTTACCCAAACTATTTAAACAGAATAGAACTTTGTTAACAATCTTTATGTTACGATATACTGTACAGTTAATAAAAAAATAAGCATAAACGGATACAATTTTTAATATCCTTTAAGACTCCTGTTTCAATAATGTAACGACGAGAGAGTAGTCGATATATTTTATAATTCGTGATAAACAAGAACTTACCCTTTTGAGTGACCTTGTCGTTATTATAATATATTAGACTCGCATCGTTGAAAGATACTCGTTAGAGCGTTAGTTTACTTAACTAAGTGGAAAAATTTATCTGAATTAAAAAAGTGAGTTTTTTTAACAGAATGATCTTCACCTTACGATATATTATATGGCTTTTAATAAAAAGAAATAACAACATAAACAATTTTTCATGTCCTCTTTGAGAGACTCCTGTTTCAATAACGTAACGAGTAGTCGATACATTTTATGACTTCGTGATAAACAAGAACTTACCCCTTTAAATGACCTTATAATTATTATGGGTTGACTTAATGATGTAGCAAAATTTATCCGAATTATTTAAAAAAATGCGTTTTGTTAACAAAAATGATCCTCGTGTTACGATATATATTGTATGTCTTTTAATAAAAAAATAACAAGCACACACAAACAGTATAATTTTTAATGCCCTTCAAGAGATTCCTGTCTCAATAATGTAACGAGTAATCGATACATTTTATAACTTTGTAATAAACAAGAACTAATCCCTTTAAATAACCTCATAATTATTATATCAGGCTCATCATTAAAATATACTCATCGTTAGAGCGTTAGTTCACTTAGCCACGTGGCAAAATTACTCCGAACGACCTTACGTTTTGCTTTTATATTTAGACTCGCACCGCCAATCGAGACGCATGGTGTAACCGGACTCTAAGCTTCCGAGAGATAGTTGAGAGACTCTGCTGACGGCACGGGAGAGAGCAGGCACGACATAACAGAAAAGCAGGCGGGCAGACAGGCAAGCCAACGGGCAGGACGTGAAAGAGAGAGAGCGTTGGGACCTCACATGTCGCGGCCGCGGGGCAGTACGGTTATACTGGGCCGCCGAGCCCCGATTCCCCGCCCCAGTAGTTTCTCATGATTGAGATACATAATCGGTACTCCCCGATGTATACTACCCTATCCAGCAACGACCTACCGTCTCGCAGAGATGTTCTCTCTTCTTCTCCGTCACGCCACCACTCTTTCTCTCTCGCTCTGTACGTCATCCGACTGCATCCTGCAGTTGTTCTATTCAAATTAAACGATAAATAAAAAGTGTACTTCAGCTATCTTGTTCTGTCTACATCAAACACGTATACGATTCCAGTACACGGAAAGGAAAATAATTATGTAAGACGCTGATTGCTAGAATGTCAAAACTTTTTGCAGCATCATATGCTCGTGATTTTTACGTAATTATTTTCATAAAACAAAACAATAAAATTATTTTCAGACCTGTATCTATCTAAATTTTTTAATACTTCAGTGAAACTGTTATTTTTGTGCATTTTAAATTAGATTATTGCTTCTACTTTTTCTCAAATATTTATCGCACTATCGTGAAAATATGTCTACAGGCAGTATATAATGTGCGTGTCGAACTCAGATCTGCAGGTTCGCTAAATCCAAATGATTGTATGAGTCATCCCTACGGGAGCTATCTGCATTGGGAATTTGAGTTAGATAGGAGAAATTTAACATTTTGAAATTTAGTCTTCGTAAGTTCGATAGAATACGCATGATATAAGGAAACTTATTGATACGCGGCAAAATTAACTTTAAAGTTCAAAAAGGACATATCTTGTTTCAGTATCAAAGTTGTACGTGAGAAGATATCTTATTCGTTGCTGAAATCTAAAACAGACGTAAGCAATCTTGGAAGACACGGAAATTGCTTTCACATAAATTGGAAAACTTTATAAAGATATATTCGTTGCGTATGTACAAATAAATGAGATTCCATCCAATGAGAAATGAATACGTTTGAAAGTAGACATTTTTATTGCTAATCTAACATCGAATTTAGAAAAAAGATTAATATAGTATATAAAAAATTAATATATAAATCTTCGGATCTATAATATTGTTTAATGAGGCTTGACAATAATTTTTAAAAGTCGTTTTTTTTCTTTGGTGAATTAAAAATAACATTGCCATCTGATTAGAGTCAAGCTCGCATGCCACAAAAAATATAGTGATCAAGCAATCGTTTCTCTCCCAGATGCAAACATCGTACTTTAGTGATAACTGCGTTGAAATCAACGCGGGGTATTCTTCCGCTGGCTAGTAGGACAGGATTTCACCGTGAAATCCTGAGAAACGTTTTGCCCCGTAGGCGCAGCGGTAGTCCCGCGGCCCTCCCTCTAAATCATATGAGTCGTCCGCTGACGATGAATACCTCCGTGCCACGGTAGAGACCTCCGGGCGCGAGGGAGCCAGGGGTTCCGCAGGGCTTGTTGCGATCGTGTCGGCAATCCCGCTACCGAACGCTGCAAACTCTTGGTTTATCTATCGTGTTTGCGGATAGCACGGACTTTGACTAACTTTGCAGCAGTTCGATTAAAGGCGAGAGCATCCAAGTGTACAACAATTTGCAACAAACGGTTAAATCCAACGGTATCTAATGTACAATATTCAAATTTTCGGTAAGCGGAAAACATGAGGAAAATAAAAGTCTCTTATAGGATAAATTTGCGTAAAGCGGCGTCTATAATGAGATTTTAAGGCGTAAAACTTAAATCTTAAACTTTAAGTCATAAGAAATTGACCAATCATAGTCGATTGTTCTCACATTTGATTGTGATTGGTCAATTTCTTACAACTTAAGGCTTAAAAGTTTTAAAGCTTTTAAGTTTTATATCTTAAAATCTCATTGTAGATGCTGCTTAAGATGGCCATCTTTAAAATGCAAAAAACATATTTTGAAATATTTTTAGGAATGGAATTTTATAGAGATATATATGATATATTATATATTATATATATATATTTTTCTCTATTATTTTTTATTTGTTATAAATTAGATTAAGGTTTAAGCTTACAAACAGCATTATTGTCGTCTCATCTTTTGAAGTAGGGGAGACCGGGGATAGTAGACTCATTTTTTAGTTTCGAATTTTTATAGACGAAATTAAGAGACTTATCGAAAAAATGAATTCTACGCCAGTTACTACATACATTTGACTATCTAATAATATTTTAATAATAAGGGAAAACTGATAATTACTATGAAAAAAAATGCATTTTTCTAATGCATTCCATCTGATTTAACTAGCCCCGGGACCGGGGTAAAATGACTGATGGTATGGGGTAATTTGATTAACATTATTAAAATGAAGATTAATAAATATTTTAAGGTACATCTTTGGCTACATAATAACAAAAATTTTATAAAAATGTATTTTAAACACAAACATATTTATTATAAAAAATGTATAACTTTGTACTAAATGACAATTTATCTAATCCGAATCGTTATCCGAATTACAGTTATAACAAACATAATACGATAAGTTACCCTTTATGCATTTAGAGTATCCACACGCATGTTCACAAAATTATACTTTTAATTATTCTTAATATTTTCACATTATTATTATTACTTCTATTACACTTAAAAATAATTTTACAAAAGAAAGAAGGATGTATGAACATATATGGATATGTTTCATATATAATTATATATGTTTATGAATATTTATACATGTTTATGTATAAATGTTCATAAACGTATATAATTTATCATATTATATATGTTTATACATATTTATACATATGCATGAAAAATTTCTTATACATGTAATTTAACTATTATTACTGGTAAAAAAAGTTGATAGAGAATGATTGAGAACGATAAGATTTCTATCAATTTGTATCGAGATTTCATTTCAAGAAGTTTGGGAGTAGATACTATCAGAGTCGTCACTAAATTAATCATATAGCCTCGTATTGTGGTTAGCCTATTAGCCCCATCCGTTCATTTTTTAAAAACATTAACAGTATACGACAACAAAACCAGATAAACAAAAAAAATCTGTTGGACTTTATTAAGTAAGAACTATGCTTACTACCTAAATGGAAATAAAATATCTCAGACAATTATATACAATTGTAAAACAAAAACTTTAAGAATAAAAATGTTTACTTAGGTGTACGATTTTTTTAAATTGTAGCGTAACTTCTATCATAGATGTGTTAGGAACGAGATGTTACAGCAGACTGAGCGGCAGTCGCTGCTGCGTGCTCAGACGAGTTTACGCGTGTCTGGCGCGATTTGTTTATAACGTAGCCTCGATTATTTTACTTACCCCTATAGTTTACTGACCCCGGTCTCCCCTACTACTCGAAGCTACACTGCATTCATGTTTATAAATTTGTACAATCTTGCACATTCAATAAAGTTTATTATTATTAGTATATCTGTATTTTGCTGTAGGGATAAAAATAGAAAATCTGTATCTTCTGTTTTTTTTTTTTCGTTTAATTCTCGTAGTTGTAACATGTGGTTAATACCTGACATCCACCTTTAATCCAGCACATAAATCTATAGTTCGGACTGTGATCCTACCGGGATTAAATACGACTACGCAAAAACTGTATAATACATCTTTATATTCATAAGGAATTAATAGTAATAAAACGGATATATCTTATGGCGACTTTCTAAATGAGAATTTATATTCAGGGCGGAGTTTCCGAAGTTAAAGGCTGAATTCCGCAGCCGCCAGCAATGGAGTAAAGAATAAATCGCCATTTCAGTGTATCTCGTCTATGATAAAACGATTAATGGGCGTATCACGGCAGTGATATTTGCGACATAAATAGCCGAAAGCTTTCTCGTCGTAATCGCTTGATAATAGTACCACAACACGAAATAGAATTTCAGGAAAACGCCGTGATAAAATCCGAATGCCTACGGCCGCTTTTGCTTGCCTAGTTGTACCAGACTGGTTTCGCTTAAGCCTGTAAAGATGAATCAACAGGATCCTCAACGAGAACGGAATTCAAGGATGACAACATCTTTAGATCGAACTTCAGATTATGTTACGAGATATTGAACGACAAAATTATGCGTTTGTATTCTAATGCTAAATTTAATATTAACGATGCAACATTTGTAAAATTGTCAATGATCGACACGTGACGAAAATGTACGAAATAAAATGCGTATACTTCTGCTGCCTGATTTAGAAGCTTAATGACTGTATTGTGTGCAAAATATTCGTGAGACGATTGTTAAAAAGCTGTATCAAGCGAGTTGTTATCCTTTTGTATTAATAGAAACGTGATTATGCTACAAACCAGCTAATTAATGATACATTTGCTGCTTTATCTATTGCAAATAGATGTGTATTTTCTATAGATGTTATTTGATTTATGATGAATATGAGAATATTATTCATTAAAATAGTGTAGAATTTTATATAATAAAGAATTAAAAAACAAAATTACATAAATAAATAAATAAGGATCTCTCAATTTTAAACAATAAAATAAAAATTCAGACAAAGCTAATGAGAGTCAAACGCTGATGTAAGAGCGAAGAATTAGGAGATAATTAGCAGATAATATTCAGGTGTTAATGGTTATCTTCATTTATTTCGTCGAACGAAAGAATTAAAAATTATGATTATGGTATAAGCTATCAAATTTCATTAGATTAACACTAAAACTATCAGTTTTTTTACTCACCAAAAGAACCAAGCAAATAAATTACTTTGAAAATAAAGTAATAAAAAATCAAATATTTCATGAGTAATAAAGGATATCCCAATTGAAAAGTAAAAAAAATTCTTATTCTCCTTTTTACACAAGAGAAATATAATATAATCTAAAAGATAATCCATACTTCTAATGTTAAACTAATAATATTTTATTCAATTAAACTGCAGTACTGCGTTTTATATTCGATGCTTTGACATATATACATATAGTTTTTAATTAAAATTTAGTAGTCAGCTAAAAAGTCAACTAAAAATAAGCGAAATAGCGATGTGCAACGAGGCGTAAGTACTCGAATAGACGGGATGATGGACCTGCAATTACGGGCGTATTGGTATCGGTCGGTCTATAAGCTGTCGTGTCGAGATATACGATCTTAAAATGAGATATAAAGCCAAAACGCGCGGACACATATCGGTCCATAAACCGACGCTCATTCCAGACCTGTTTTTGCATAGCGCCGTAAAATTGCTGACATATTATTCGACGCAAAGCATTACGCGCGACGGGAATGCGAAAAGGTACAATCAATAACTGTTTAACGTTGCAGGGCGATACAACAACATATTTACGCGGTCCATTCTGGATGAACCATTATTCAAAGCCAGACAAAAATGTGAATAATTACGATGAATAAAGATAATTATCCGTGTTAAAAGAAAAAAAAGTGATCGTGTCATTTATAGTCATTAAACACGCAAGATCGTTTCTTCGCAATTAAGAAGGTTTTTTTGCAGATCATTTCGTTCGAGCAACGAAATTAACGAGTACGATTAAATATAATCGCGAAATGCTTTTTTTGCTTGCTATTTCTGTCTGATGTCGTTCTAACGACGTATATTTGTGGTGATGCTCGTTACAAGATCGTCGAGCTTTTGAAAAGCTTGAAAACCGCATGGAGGAAGAGTGATAAAAACGCGTGCGGAAGCGCAATCTCCGCACGGGACCGGATCCATCTCCATGGCTCGTAAACCATAACTTACAATCCAGGACACGAAATTTCGGGCCTTCTGCTCGGCTCCTAAGCGGAATCCGGCGCGGTGCACAACGGGGGGTCCCATCGGAGCGCGAGAGGACCGCACGCGGTGAGCTACACAATAAGGAGTCGTCCACCCCGTGTCTTATTATCCGTCTATCTTCTTTGAATTGTTTCGCTACGCTTCGCTTTCATTCTCGATGGAGCATCTCCTTTCGAAATCCGAGACTCTTCTCTCTCTTTCTTTATCCCTTCTTCTCGGCTGAACCCATGCCAGCGATTCCGCTCGTTGCAATTCTCTTCGGAGAAGTATGCTATCACATCGATATAATTCACACGAACTTATAACTGGCCAGACAAGAAGAGATATTGTGACACGAAACTAGATATATGTAGCGAATCGCGGTTTAGATTTCTTCACGTGCGATCTATTTTAAACTCGAGCTTAATAAGATGAGATTTCGAGAAGCGTATTATGAATGATGATGAAGCGTTATCTAATATTGTAAACGATTTTTATCGTATGTAGGATTTTGTAAAGGATCGAAATAGAATTACAAGATTCTAGATTCTAGACTTAGACAAAATTCTAGAATTACTGTGTACTTACACCGAAAAAAAAAGATTGGTTGAATATGGCATAGCATTTTTAATTGATTGCAGCAGCTAATTAAAAATGTTCATATTTTATCATCTAATTTGCTGCAGCAACTAATCTTTTCTTTCAGCGTGTATGACTTTGAGCGTGCACTGTGTGTGAGCATGTTATATGTTTCGTACACAAGAATTTTCTTTTAAAATTTACCGTGAAAATATGGTAGTTGTGGTACAATACAATATTTTAAAGATTTTTACCATGCACTTCAATAAAATTGATCAAATTTATTTTATACTTCGTTGTAATTTTATTAATGAATGAGAGAGATTTACATTAAAATTTTTCGAAATACAATGTTGTCCCACGACTGTCATATTTTCAGAGTAAATTCTAAGAAAAAATTCTCTACCTGTAGTAGTAATGTATGATGTGTTTTAAACTTAAATTGTGAGCCTCACTTCGCCTTTACTTTAATTACTAGTTTTATAGCAGCAATTTGCTGGTGCAACCTTTGCATGTATTATTCTGTCATTCTCCTTTGTTAATTTCAATCTTTACAATATTATATAATTTACAGTATTATTATTATTAAAACTTTCTTATAATTAATTGACATATTATATTTGGATTATGTTCTTAATTGTAAAATTTATTTCTCTCAGTTTTCCACTTTAATCATTGCCCATTTCTAAACTTTCGAGACTGCGTTTTCATCATAAATCGAATCGAGTCTTCGGATTTTGCGTTTCTGCTACGAAATTGTCGAAGTTACTCAAAGGCGTCATTATTATTAATAACCAAGCTGTCGAAAATCGCTTCGTTAATCAGTCTTCCTGACGTAACGGTTGGATCCCAATTACATCCCAACTACCTCCAATTCTCGCCTCTCTATAGAAATCTTCTCCTCTATACAAGGAATAACTTCCACAGGGAGGAAAACACATTTCCGAGCCCTTCTCCGCGCTCGTACGTTCCCTGCTTCGACGAACCCTACACGCCCGTATCCAGATCCGCCCTTCCTGCCTCTCTGGTCTCTTTCTGAAATACTAGCTAACGGAATCACGTAGGCGCCCGTAGATAGTAATGGCTCTGGAACCGACACTTACGAAGTTCGAGTAAATCAGGCGCAAATAATTCTATCTTACCGTTAATGTTACCTACTTATTTATTAACATTCTTATTTATTTGTAATTAATAATAAAATTTTGATAGTCTAACACACAACTTGTACCTTTATTTTACCCTACTAACAATTTTCTGTATACAATGCAATCGGAAAAAGTGCGATGTCTCGTGACAATTTTCATATTAAACTGATCTTATCGTTTCGTTACAAAATTCAGGCTAAATAAATTCCTCGAGTTTATTTAGCCTGAATTTTGTAACGAAACGATAAGATCAGTTTAATATGAAAATTGTCACGAGACATCGTGCTTTGCATTGAACAGAATACTCCAGCGTTTACTGTATTTAACGTACAGTATCGTACAAGCTCGCTGATGTTACGCGCGAGCGTATCAGTCCCATCGCTAGAGTCGTACATACGACCACGTGGGCGGTGCTTTATCGTGTGTTCTTTTCACGCGAGATTTACGCCGTCGACGACAATGAACTCGTTATCCCGTGGATTCCGTGCCGGTGGGATTTCCGATTACACGCGCGTCCGCCCCAAGGCCGATCGCGCCGCGATCGCTCGTTCTCTTAATGTTGATCGCCTCCTACGATATCGAGCCATCAAGCTCGTGTTGTCAAGAATCGATACGATCGCGAGAGTTTCAGTTACTTGGCACTCTTGGCAGTACGCGAATTCTATCTCTTTCTCCAAAGCGATCGAATGATAAATGCGAGCGCCGTTCCAGATGACTTTCGTCGAGTTTCTATTAATGAGGAACAAATGTGTGCTTTGTGCTCTCGGTTGTACAAATATGTTTCTAAACCTTTAGTACACACGATTGGATCATTCGTGTCATGAATGATTTTTTTCTTCGAAAAACTAGACAAGTAGGTAATCAAGCAATTATCACATTTCAAGTCATCAAGTAATTGTAATAATTTTTTTTTAAATACACAGCCTTATAAATAATTTCTAAAGATGTTAAAGTATATATAAGGATCACTTAATAATTTTTATATATTTGTTAAAGTGATAAAAATTAACGGAACACATCGTGACCCATCGTGTGTAGTAAAGGATCGGAAAATCATCGTATATACTAAAGATAAAAAGATTATATATTACACTGCTTGTTTAATATTGTTTACATATAATTGTTTTGTTTTTATAAAGAGTAGAAATATAAAGAGTGTGACGTTCCTAAAAGAACGGATGGAAAATATGGTACTCCAGCTTGTACTGTGATTATTGCGAGATGTACGAGACACTAATTGGAAGATTTAATGGTACTTCAATATACAAAGCTAAGCACGCTGTCTGTCAAATTGTATGCTCGCGATACATCGGGATTTTCACTCTCGCGCACTGTAGGACATCTTATCTGATGCGCTTTACATCAATGCACCGCGATAAACGTCGGAAATAATCCGTGTCTAACTATCGCGTAATGCGAACACGACTGGTGGATTTGAATATTATGCAAGTCGTTATGTTCGCCCGTCATATAAAACGGCATATCTATTTTATCTAAGTAAATCTTTTACAATAGAATTACTAGTCTTCGTGCAAATATTTGTATAATAGTATATTATCTGAAAAGATAAAATAAATTTTAAGAACATAAAGCGTAAAGTTTCAGCTGTATTTAATTTATAAGTGAAAATTAGATCAATAAGAATAAATCAAATGAATCCTACTTTCAGTCAAAGTGGATCTTGACGTTTAATAACAAATTCATATATTTAATATATTTGATAATGGTTATCCGCTTAATTTCATTTTCGTTAATATGAAAAAAAGAATTAGACGTCTGATCAATGGTAAATTACAAAATTACAAAATTACAAAGAAAAGAAAGAATTAAAAGAGACCAACAATTCGGTCTTTAACTCAATAAAAAAATTCTTTATATTACCGTTCATACCGAATGTTTCAAATACGATCACTTCATTCATCAACAAATCTGCTTTTGCAACTGGATTTAGATGCTTGAATAGATTGAATCTTTTTGTTAAAGTATATAAGGATAAACTCGACAAATTTTCCACTCAAAATGTAGTCTACAAAATAAACTGTAACAACTGCAAAGCCTCGTACGTCGGGCAGACGAAGAAACAGCTTAAAACTCGCATTATAGAACATAAAAGCAATATTAACAGTGACCCATCGAGATATACAGTTATCACAGAACACATATTAAGTTATAATCGTACTTTTAATTGGAAAGATACAAAAATTTTGTATATCGTAATATCGAAACTAAATAATTACAATAAAAGAATGATTTCAGAAATGTTGCATATTAAAGAACAAGATAGAGGCATAAATTCACAAAAAGATACAGAGCGTCTCGATGAGTTTTATTGTTATTTATTACAGTCTCTAACAACAAACAAATAATAACAATTTTGATATTGGCTCTCTCTTGTCTGTCCCCGTGACGGTCTTTTCATTTGAATTTCTGCGTTTGATTGAGCTAGAATGGTTTGCTTAACTCCTCAGATTTTGATGTAAGTTTTTTATTTCCATTTCTACAAAATTAGCCGTGTATTAACATTATATTTTTCTTTTTAATAATTACATACTACTTTGTAGACTACAAAGTTAAAAATTTTTACACCACTGACTCCGATTGTCACCTGATTTTCGCTTAACAACGAAGTTTCGATGACTAATCCTTTTTTGATTTTATACAATAAATGTTTTAATTATATTTAACTTATACATCTTAATTGGTTCGATCATTGACCTGACTTCTTCGCGTCTTGCTCAAATATTTACAAATTTCATTTTTTCAGTTTTATAAATTGTGCGCCAATTTAATTTCTCGGGCTTAAAATGCAATTAAAAACTGAAGCTAGAAATAACATCACAATTACTTGATCGTCAATTTAATAATGATGCTAATATAAGCATCTTAAAATATTGCAAATTAAATCAATAATTAAATCAAGAGTCGTGTTTGGAAATATTTCCTGTCTTATTACGTAACAATATCCTGCAGCAATAAGTTAAACGACATGATAAGATACAGCAAGTTAAGCGTCAAATGAAACTGTTCGCGTTTATTTACTGGTAAATACGAAATTCCAATAAACTGTTCTTTAAGAACGGTATATCGCGCGAGATAAATTCTGAAGATGAATATTAATCTCGGTAATGTTTTACTCTTCGTTAGCTAGAGCCTATTAAATTCGCTCCACATGGCACAGTACATCCCCAGTACAGTGGAACTCTATTCACGTTCACCTCTAAGAGTCTTTCAATTTCGCAAAATGCATTGTGCACAGTAATACAATGCCGCAGAGAGCTCGCGGATAATCTCTCCTGCTGGATTACGTTCTCTATCTCGTATTTCTCTTATCCATCTTTTCTGGTATCTCAACGGTACATCATGTGATTAAACTCCTTGCTATTAATATCTCAAATCTATTTCCACGTTTCGGATTTCAATCACTGTCCTTATAATCAATGCAAAGCGATCAGCGCTTTTAACTACGCTAAATCTCTTACTATATATCTCTAAATTATACGATCAATAAAAATAATCGATGTAATGAAAATGATAAGTTCTTCGGTTTATACATTTTCGTGTGCTTGCATGGATTTATTCTCACAATTAACAATGCGATAATAATAAAAGGATCGTTATATCGTTATATAGTGAGGGTAACATTGGTTTTTTAACCCTTCGTTTGCAATAATATTTTAAATATTTTTTTTATCCTTTGTTTGCAATTTGGATTTTGTCAGTCCAAATTTTTTATTGTTTAGGCTTTCAAAAATGTAGAAAAATTCAGGGTTACTTTTCAACATCTCTGTAATAAGATATTTCTCCATATAACAAAATATTTTAGGAGAGGGAACCTAGAAATTTGAGAGTAAAATTTTGCGTGCCAAAAAAGATTCAAATTGTAGATGGAGGCTTAAACACGTTAGGACGAATAATCGTTTTGCAATTTTGTCTTTTTAATACATTTAATTCGTAGCGATTTAGTTACGTGTTCCTTTAATTTCAACATCTGCCGCGTTACGGAACAGTCACTCGTCACGGAAATGGGCGCCTTCGTGGAAGCAGTTTGCACTGGCAGTGTCAACGATGATCGCGACAAGCGAGAAATGGCTTAGGCAGCGCAAAGGCCGGGAGGCATGGATGGTGTGAGGTGCGAAGTTACGGATACATGGAACCGTATTCGCGGCGGGTGACGCGGGACGAAAGGAGACATGGCAAAAGGATGTCTCGAAGTGGCGAAGAGGAGAAAAGAGAAAACGGAGAGAAGCACGAAGAGGCGAAGAGGAGAGAAGTTGCTATTTATGCGTCTGACTCGAGTTTCAGCGAGGGAACCACGGTTGGGGGGGGGGGGACTAGGTGGTACGTTTATTAGGCGGAGTGGTCGAAAGATGAGAGGCTCTTCGAGAGGAGGAAAGGGCGCACGAGCACGTGAAAGGGCATCCACGTGGGCCGCTTGCCTGGTGTGACGGGTAGATAAAGGCTAACTTCCACGACCCAGAATCGACGTTCCTTCCAGGATCCGTCAAGGAAATTCAAATGAAGGCGAACGCACGGCCTTTCCACCTTTTCCACCCTCGCTGACCTCAGCGATTTCCGAGCTTCTCCATGTCAAGGGAAATAGAAAATGATAGGTATTCTTATGGTCCGTTGGGAGTAAACTGATGGGACTCTGATGTTCTACAGGATTTGATGAAATATTTCATCATGGACCGAGAAAAAAAATCGAAAAATTCGCAAGCAAATATTATACATGACGTTTTCTTCGGTATTTATTGATCATTAAAAAAATTTGACTGTGATGACGAAATATATACATTTCTGTGTGAAATACATCTCATTAATTATAAAAAATAAAATAGATAATTTATTTGGTAGAAAGAGAAAATTTTATTTCGCCGTACCAAGTTAAGTGTTTATTTCAGTGAAATAAACATTATACCTCAAATATAAATTTTTAAATATTTTTTTCTCAGTGTTATTAAAAAAGTATATGGCTATCAATATTCAGTGCTACAAACATGTTGGGTGATATTATGGTTTATTTAATATTGAAATTTATGTATGAGCTTGTTGTATATAATTATTTTTAAACATGAAGTTTTGGTGAAAAAATTGGAAAATATCTACACACACGATATATTATTACTTTGAATATAATATTATTTCTGTATTTAAATAATATATACTTATTCGGCTTGATCTTAGCTCTCGAGGGATTTAGTCGGAACTTAAGAGTTCGTAATAAATAGCATTTCTCTCTTTCTCTCTCAACTCTCTCTTCCGCTTTCTCACCGTTTTGCCCCTCGCGGTCGTCGCAAAGAACAAGAGGTGAATTAACGCAGGGCTGGTTAATGAGCAAAGCATTTTAACCTGTCTGCGTGACGTACTCTAAAAGTAAGAGCAATTCTATACAAACCACGAAACCTTGTGAGATCTCACAGATGAGATCGCATTTAATTAAATGATGCAAGTCTAACATTGAGAATGCATATGGTAGAAATATGTAATTCATACTCACAATTTTTACACAGTTACCTCAGTCTGTATCTAGTAATATAAAAAAAATATTAGGTGTTTTCAGTTAAGTTCACGGAAAACCATTATTTTCCAGAAAACTTAACCTGGCATTTTAATAACTAAGGTAAAAATATGTAGCATGATTATTAAAATGGAATCTATATTAAACTTTAGTTCTAATCTAACAATAAAAGCTTAAATCATAATTTTTTAAATGTTCTAAATTAAGTTTGGTCTTTGAAACTAAATTACACCAATAAAAAAAAATAAAAAAACTATTTTAAAGTTTTTTTAAATGACAAACACGGAACAATTATAAAAATAACGTTACAATACATTGAGTTTGTCGTATTCCGTTTTAGCAACAGATTATACTGCAGACAAGCTTGAGAATTAGTCGAGAAAAACTAATTCCAAGAGCTACAACAACTGCATTATGAACGAATTGACACTTAATTACTCGCAACAAATGCAAGAATATGCTGAAAGATTTAATCGATCGACTAAAAGTGGGACTTCTCAAGAGCCAAAGAGGAAAATCCAAATTTACATATTTACCAAAACAGTTCTACAGTAAATGTACTATCTTCAATAAACATATGGTAAAACGTTCAAACGCGAGCGCAAACATGTAACTTCTTAGAGAAGAGGACATCACTGAAGACGCCTACGGCAATACTTGTTTGTCGCTGCGGTGAGCTTCGTTGTGTAGAAAAAGAAAGAGAACGTATATGAGACAAGAGCGAGAAGCGTTAAAAAAATATATCACAATTTACACTGTTAAATTTACACTGTTAAAAAACTAAGAAAAAAAGTCCTATAGACATATGCTCCTTTTTGCTTTGTTTCGCAGGAAATCACGAAAAAAGAAAAAAATATATTTAATTTATTATTTTAATTATTTTATTTATAAACTTTTTAATGAAGATTTTGTTCGAAATGTGCACCTCTTGCAGCAATACA
>NW_017257230.1:479617-564014 GCF_001594055.1 Mycetomoellerius zeteki | reverse complement strand
GAGCATATGTCTATAGGACTTTTTTTCTTAGTTTTTTACTCCTCTACACGCTCCCGAAGTTTTGCCATTTAATTTGGAAACACCCTGTATAACAGTATAGTTCAATCAACGCTTCTGGCCGATTATGCAGACATTTCACAATAAAGTATAACTCGAACGAATGTGTACTTATGATGTCGGCTACAAAATACGTAAAGATCAAACATTACCGTGTTAAGTCATGATCGACGTTTGTGGATCAATTTTATCTCGTTGCTACATGAAAGCTCGCGAATAACGACTTGAATGACCGGACCGTAAATCAAGTATTTTACATGTTTAACTTATTTTAGTGTTTTTTAATTTATATATTTTGTGGATCAATTTTATCTCGTTGCTACATGAAAGCTCGCGAATAACGACTTGAATGACCGGACCGTAAATCAAGTATTTTACATGTTTAACTTATTTTAGTGTTTTTTATTATATATATATATATATAAAGATATTTTATTTTAGAATTATACGCGAGAGTATCTGTAAAATATTGTCGGTATCGGATGGTGACGAACAAGATGAACTTTTAAATAACTTAAAAAGCATCAATAATTTTAGCTGTAGATACCGAAATACAAGTCAACATGTAAATAATACATCGAGTATCATTTCACAAATATTAGAATACCGAACAAATACTCAGAGTTAACAAATATCTGCAGTAATCGAATCTAGTCAATTCGATTCGAATTTTCATGAAATATTTGAGCATTATCAAATATCGTTACATGATACGTGCATGCAAATTATAAAATAGCTTTTTATGTAAAATAAAGATGAGAGACAGACATTTTTATATAAAAACACCTATAAAAAAAGAGTTCTACTTCCTGTTGTAGCATTAGATGAGAATGACGAACGAGCGTTTACGACGAAATTGTCGTCGATGAAAGTCCATTTGATGTTAAGTATCCATATTTATGGTCGCTTATGTCGGATTGCAGTCGCGCACGAACGCAAAATCTCGAGGGCTACCAATGAGTCGTGACACCCTCGTAACATAGCCATCGTGTGCCAGGCACGCATTAGACGATGAAGAGAGAAGCTACAAAATACAGCGGTATGCGGCGGGCTCGACATATGGTGCGTAGGCGCGCAAAAGCGAGTCGCGGCATTTCGACGCGAAGCGATCATCGATGTGGGCGGAACGGAACTTCGCCGCTGTACCGTTTTCGCGATGGTTCAATAATGAGTCATTTGTCTGGCGAACGGTATAAGTCATATCCGGCATCGCAGTAAATCTATGTAATAACAGAGTCCGAGAAAGTACACTCACTACAGGATAGAACGGCGAAAAATCAAAGATCGATTCTTAAAATTGACTGATGCAACCAATTAAAAATGCTATGCCATATTTTACCATCTAATTTGCTGCAGCAGCCAATCTTTTTTTTCAGTGTACTATTAATTGCACTGAGGGAAAAGTATTTGGTATTAATTAAAGTTATAGGAATTTTGTTTTTATAATTATCACTGCTATAATGCTAGTAGTAATAATTATATTTATAGTTTTATAAAAAATATAGTTGGCACTAAAAATAATTATAAATTATAATTAATTATGATAATTGCAAGAATTTTTTTCTTTCAGTGTGATCCTTATGAAAAAAATAGATCAACTGAAATTCCTCGGATTACATCGAATTTTGATGCAATTTTTAAGGCTTCTCTCCAAATCTACATTCCAAGTCCAATGCATGCGTCTTGATGCAAACGTGATGAAAATCAAATTGCATCATAAGACAAGTGGAGAAGCCGACAGGAAGATGTCGACGCCTTTGTCGCGGGCGGTGCAGCGATTAAGAGAGTGGATTGATACGTGAAACGTCCGCGACAGAATTATTATGCTCAATTAGACGGTTAAAAAATAAGAGGCGGATGTCCTCTCTACGTGTCATTACACGAGCAAGTTTATCGGAGCGAAGCCTGTTAGCATGCGAAACAGCCGCACGAGACATGACGGAACCACGGATGCTTACTTGCAAGAAACTATATCTTTTTATCTTTTAATTATATTTAATTACATATAGATAAGCAATAATTTTTTAAATAGATATATTTTACACGTTACCTTTATCAATTTTTACGCGTTAATTTGCGAGTGCAAAGACTTTTTCTTTGATTGCCAAAAATGATATCGATATCGGTTGGCATTCATAGAAGTCAAATATCGTTTTTACACGTTTATTGAGTTCAAACATTGCTGTATTGTTAGGTATCAAAGGTAACCCAATCCCTTGAGTTAAAAATAACATTTTGTTATTTTTAACTGCCATGTGTGCCAAAAATGTAAATTAATCCATTTCTGTGGTTAGCTTCAAAGTAAAACGTCCATATTAATGTATGTACTTAGTAAATGATAAACTAAATTTGAGTCAAATTTAATACGTTTTCTTGAGTTTAATTATTTAACTTGCTTTAGTTAAATTAACGATATATTCAGTAGGAGCAATAGTGACCTAGAAATGATTAAAAATGGAAACTTAAAAAATAACTCAACTTAACATTATGAATTTAATGGTGTAGAGACGTCCTGCGACAAATCAGATTGATTCTGCGATATGTTTGCTAAGTAATTGCTCAACTTTCCTTAGCGCTTCGTCCCGACAGAGTTCCGTGAGGATTTTAATATTCTCTTTATGTACTTTTCCGTTTCTGTATCCGTTCTTCCATCAGAATCGTTCGCAAGGCAAGATCTTTAATAGTTTTGTTTGCTCTTTACCATTTCTCTGTCACGAATGTGCTTTGTCGTACCGAAGCGTATAATTACAGATACGCGACGTTTTTCATATTTTTGTCATTTTCTTGTTGACTTTCCGCTCGTGCTCGACTGCGAGGTTCTCGATAATCTTTTTTAAATGTTTGTTTTGTTCCTTCTTCTTTATCAATCTTGCCGTTTACTAAGAAAACTTCAAAGCATTCCTACTTTCATGTTAAAAAAAACACATACAAAAGAATTTTATTTTAATATTAATATAAAAGCTAAGTTATATGAACGCAAATACATGTTTAAATTGCTAATTTTTTAAAATAAAAACAAAAAAATACGTTACAAAAATTTTAATATTAAAAAATTTTACAAATTCTGATAAATTTTTCGTATTTTTAACAGTATTTTTAATTTCCAGACGTTTCCTAATATTTAATAAATAATTAATGTTACGAAATGGATATTATTTGGTGACATGTTCTCCATTACACTATCTACTTGGACTGTGATTGAACCAGCTTCCTGGACATCAACGGATAATAGAATGTAGCATTGATCTGCAATTCGCGCGTCGCGCATTTGGAAAACCTAATTAGGCTGGACAAATATGTAGCATCGATCCGCAGCGAAAAGCAATTACGTCTCTGTCGCTTCTCGATTTGTAGGTTTAATCGTCTCGACGAGTATGCAAACTACCGAATAGCGCGTCGATTGCTGTATTTTGCTAGTAAATCCATTCTAGATGTATACTCATGCGCGTGTTCATACGATCCGATTAGGACCAGCGAAAAATTCTATATCGGTATGCCTCAACGCTTATTTGATTGAAAAATATTCGCTTGTTGCTCGAAAGTACACATGTACATATATACATATGTCCATTTGAAATGATAAAATGTTTTCTACGAATGCAAAATCACACTGCGTTTGATTTAATCTTAACTAAACTAATTTGTTACTTTCTCTCTAAATCTGAATCAGTGGATAGTCACTAATTACTCAGTGGCATACTTGGCACTGATAATCAGTGAAGTTCAACTAAAAAAGAAAGAATGTTTGAGCATTGTATGATTAAAATATTGATATTTGCACGTTAATTTCAATCTTCCAATACCATATTTATTGAATTTAACCACTAAAACAAGGTCAGTTAGATCACATAATAAAGATTAGCTAGGTTAGAAATCTCACATTTAATTCACTGATTACCAGTGACACACTTGGCTCTAAATCTGAATCAGTGATTATCCACTGATTCAGATTTAGACAGTTCAAATAATTAAGTGACCAAATCAAATCGATATTATCAAAAAGGAGGGATTATCATTATGCAAAAATATTAAAAATATAAAATACTGTATCCAAATTTTCAAAGAAAAAAATTCAACTTTAAATGATTAAAAGAAATTGATTAAGAAGTCAATAATTAAAAAGAATAATTTATTTATTTAATTTTTAGATACATTTATCATTTGGAAAATATGATCAACACTTTTTACAAAAACCATGATATTTTTATGATAGTGATAGTTTAAGAAATACAAGAATTACGTACGAAATCATATTTTATCGTTTTGAAAAATTGTATCTCTTCGCATCTCTATTTCTTTTTCGAGATGTTATTCGATTATATCGACGATATGTTGTCTATAATATACGTGTGTAATATTTCTTTTATTTTACTTCCAAGTCAATGACTTAAACCGTTGAATTGGAAAAGCTAAAAATAAAATTCAAATATATACGATGTTACCGTGAAGTCACATGCTCATGTTAGGTATAGGATTAACATTAAACCGGGGATGTGATATTCTTGTTCTATTTTAAAATTCAAACATGCGGGAACACGCTTTCGATTGAAGCACCAGCTCACAGCGTTCCACTGAAAAATATTTCTTTTTTACGGACGCGATTTTTTATGATAAAAACCAAAAAATATCGCCATAGCGTGACGTACACGTGGAAATTTCAAAGATTCAATAGATGGATCGACGAGCATCAACTATTTCTATATACTATTGCTATGTGCAATTCTATTCCACGATAACGACTCTTGGGTTCGATTTCACATTACCTACGCATAGAAACAAAGCACGCAGTGTTAAGTGCTCGAGTACACTACACTCAAAATCACGTCGACAAACATACGTACGAAACGTAGAAACGATTGCTCGCGCGAGTTTGCGAAGCATAATAGAGCAATTATATTCGATAAAATGTGAGAAGGGGTCGCGACAGAAGGGGAGCTACGCGATCAGTTTACTTTAACTGGCAGGCTTAATTGTGCACCGGCAGGTACCAATTTCTCGTCGTAAGATTATACCGCAGACAAACCGGAGGCCATTCGAGAAGTGAAGTCAAGTACGTTTCTTCCTTTCCTTGTCGACGTCTCCTTTATGTTTCTCTTATTCCCGTATCCTCTGTTTATACGGTTTCTACCTTTTCATTCGTACAAAATTTCAATAATATATTCTTTGAGGAATTTAAGTCAAACATCAATTTGCGTTTCGAGAACGCAAGTAGATAGGAAAATCCTATCTTTTCATTCCAGACAGATTTTTATACTTTCTGATGTTTTAAAATCCATTTGCCGAGATATTTAATCGTCTTACAAATTGATTTCCATCTGACCATGGTGGCATCTGTCATTAGGATTTAATACGATAAAAACATTATATATATATGCGGGTGTCACTCTTATTGCTGCGACTTTCCACGTTAACTCTGAGTGCGATTTTATATTCCCGTCTTCTTCGATGTGATTTCCTGCAAAATCTTATTACTCGGCGTCAGCTTTTCAAGTGTTTTTATGAATATTCCGAATTCACAGCAAAAAAATGCAAACATCTCCGCGTAAATCTCGTTCTTCATTCGAAAAATTAATAATATCATTGAACATGGTTCATTAGATTACTATCGTAATTACTATTATCCTGAATATGAAAATGTTCCAACTAATGTACTAAACGTAAGCTATATACTTATGACTGCAAAAAGTTGTACTTGATGCAATTTCGCTTATATATGTAAACTTTTACAAAATCTAACTCCGTCTCGCTACAAGAAATTATTATTATTTCAAGTCTCAGCTGTCTCTCTCTCCCGGAGATTGATTATTATTTTAATATCAGCTTCCTGACGAATATACCCGACTCCCGTCCTCGTAAAATGTAATTGCAGCATATTCTGTTATACAGTCGGAGCATGTTGCGCTTACCTGCTTATTATCGCATTCGAATTATAGCGGAATAAATGATTTTATTAAGTCCATCGTAAATTAATTGCATTAGATGGTTACCTGTTGGATATATTCAATCAACGGCAAAATATTATAATTAATATCGTTTTTCACTCTCTCTCTCTCTCTCTCTCTCTCTCTCTCTCTCTCTCATGATCCGCTCATTTCGAAGAGACACATACATATAAACAAATTTACAGAGAAAATTGATAAAATTGTCATCGCTTTCATTAGTATCATTTAAATTTCTCATATTTCGAAATTTATTCAATTTTTTACCATAAATGATCCATTTATATAAAGAGATATTTATTTCCTAATAATTGCACCTTAAAACAAAAATGCTTTTAATTGCTTTTAATTTGTTCAGACATTCTACTGAATTTACAGAGAAAATTGATAAAATTGCTTTTATTCATGTCATATAAATTTGTCGTGTTTTAAAATTTATTCAATTTCTTATTATAAATGATCCATATTCGTTCAAAGAGGATATTTCTCGCCTAGTTACGTCTTAAAAAAGAACATTGCCTCTAATCTGTATCAGACATACTTCTGAACATTTTTCTCGTTTCTGAAGCTTCACGCAACATTAAGTCTCGCTAAACATCTCGTAAGACACATGACAGCGTCGTTAGCCATGTGGAACATTCCACGCTCTAAATTTAAGTTGATTTAAGTCGCGAGTAAAGCTCTCTGCGACGCGACGATACACCACCGATCGTCAGTCCGTTCCGTTCGTACAGCAGAAGAAGAATGTTGTTTTTAGGACTTTCCGATTTGAGGGCTAAGACAGGGAAGCTTACGTCGTCGTTGTTTTACGACCTCATGCCGGATTCTGTCGGCCGATTAATTTTCACGAGCATAAGAAGATATTTACGAGGCGACCATGTGCTGTCGCTTATTTTTCCCGTCCCCAACCGTTCCCGATGTAGTCTCGATTTCATGCGACACTTCTCTCCTTAAAATCTCTTTGCTTATTCGTGCGAGTACTTTGCTTAAATGCGATTTTAGGCGGAATCGCCGTCGTTTCTGTCTATATTTTAAGCAGGGCTTAAAGTCCAAATTCGGGCTGCTGGAGAATTAGACATCTGAACTGAACAGCAGTTCGAGGATAGCTTAAATTCTTCACAGCTGCGGGTTACTTCGAGTTTAAGCTAATCTGGGTATATATGGTGAGAGTTAATTGGAATTAGCCTAGATAGAGACGCGGTGCATATAATAAGACGATTTGAATTCCTACACTATGCTTCATCGTTACGTGGAAAATACACGACCACGAATAATACTCTTCGAAGAAATAGGAGAGAAACACGAAAGAGTCATTGTTTCCCGGGAAAAGATAGTTATCTTCGATTGGTCGTTATACTAATTAGTAGTCAACGCAGACTACGGTTCTTTATCACTCGTGAATAGCAACCGCGAACTCGCGAAAGCGGAGACCTGATCGAACTTAAAGTCAAAGTTAAACGATGTCGATGAGGGATGTCATAAAACCGTTTAATTGTTCCGGTTGAAAATCAAAGCGGCTTATTTACCGCGCTGGACAGGTGAAATTGCGAACGTAACATTTGTCCGGCGGCGTCGACAAATAGCGAAACCCGAATAATCTGCAGCAATGATAAATTGGGAATAATGGAGGATAAATAATAACGGTTCGTATATATGTTGCGCGACCCCCTCGTTATCGTTCTCGCCACTGTAAATTTTCCACATGCCCAACACGTATTTCCCAGCTATCGCACCGTATACTGGGCGATCTGCGGTTGTATATCATTTATTCTTACTTTCATGCTACTGCCGGCTTTTATCGTGAAACGCGTTATTCGTTCCGTATTCCCTCGGGTGAGCAGTTCGCTTGCCCACCGTTATTCCTTTTTTTTTTTTTAGTGTTTTTCTTTCCGCGTGCGCTACCCTTCTGGTACGACCATTTCCTGCTTCCAGCGTGGAAAACGCCGTTTGCGGAAGATCCTGTCAGTTGGGAATCCATCGTTGTCTCCGACAACGGAACTGCTCGCGCGTGTCTCTTTTTCCGTCCCTTCCTCACTCGCCGTTTCTCTCTCTTCGTCATGCCTTCGAAAAGCATCGCATTCTCTGCAAACAACTGCAAAGGCCGCCGGGCGTATTCGAACTGTCTACATAAGCAATTAGTGGAATTCTGAAGCTGAAGATTCTCTGAAGATCTCAGTGAAGAAATATCGAAATTATGCAAGGAAAAATTATATTACGTAACGTTAAACATTGCACGCGTCTGAAGAAAATTAATAATGATTTCCGATTTGAATTTAAAGTATTTAAATCAATGGTTTTCGTCGCTTAAAATGAAAAATGATATCTAGAAAAAAATACACAAAAAAATGATTTTGCTAAAATATCGAAAATTTTAGTTATAGATCTGAAAATAATTTTGTTGGATTATCAAAATAATTATGTAACATACTTTAGTGGTTAGAGTAGTGTCAAAATTTTTTTATCATGCTTGAGTTTCTCGTATATACTTAGAGATAAATATATATATTCATAAACTAAATTTAAACAGATTTCAAGTTTTTTAAACGATGCATTGTTTGACTGTCAATTTTTTTCTTGTTATTTTTCAATATAATATCTTATATTCTACTTACATTATTTTAAAAAAGTTCTTAATGTCAGATATTGTGATATATCGGGAGAAAAAGAATAAGATAAAAGTATATTGTGACAGTTATTCCAATATAGTTCCGATAGTGATGGAGTCAGCATTTCCTTTCAGAAATAATATCGTATATAAAGGATCTTGGAACTTCCAACTTTGGGCGTTAGAACTCAAACACGCACATTTTCTTTCCAATCCATGGTCGTCGACCGTTTATCTTCCTGCGGGAAGCCATCTCGCACCCTTCGTGAAGAAAGTTCACCCTCCCGACACTCGAGATAGCCATTAACCCCGAAAAAGCCAGATGCGATTTTCTCGACGGACTGGCAGAAATTAGTTCGCGGTTACTTGCTGAAAGGCAGCACGCGACGCACCATTTATTAGATCGTCCGGATTACGAATTGCGAATACCAAAGTCTGAGCAACTTGGCACTTTAGCACTTACAGCAAAATGTGGCCCCATTTTGAAGAGCTAAAGTAACTAAATTAATTTTGATATATAGAATAATAAATCAATATGAATTACAGTAAAATTTTGAAAGATGATATAATTAGCGGTGGAACATAAAATTATTCATAGCAAAGCAAAACTATCGTATGAATCAAGTTCTGTTATAAATTCTGTTATAAATTAGAGGTATATCATTTTCATTGCCACAGTTATACAATTATACCTAATTAAATTGCATCAATAAATTATAAGGTTCAAAACGAAAACTTTTATTGATCGGCTGATTATTTTATGATGGAGCGAATCACAGCAACGAATTACGTATGCCATATTGTTTAGACTCCTCCTAAAGTATTTCTGTCCGCTATTACGACGAGGGATACAAGATCGACATCTTAATCAGTGTCAGTACACGATATAACACGAGCATGTAGCAAAGAGGAAGAAGAGGAGAAGACGGCGCGAATGGAAATGACGGAAGACGAAGAGATGATACACGCTATATAGATGGATGCAATTTATTATGTCCTTGAACGAACAGCGAGCGCCCGCTCGAACGTGGAACGAGTCGCAAAGTTCGCTTTAGACAGTACGAAATACAAGGGACAAACTACGGGGAGTAATAAAGTTGCTTGCGACGTGGCGGCTGATTTAATAGGAAATATGCAGATTACGGCGGCGCGAGCGGCGCAAAGGCCAAGTTAAATAAGGAAGGGGCGGGCGCAATGATGCGCCTCCTGCGTCTTTAAAGCTGCTCTAAACATCGTGATTAAAGTAATGGAATGCACGAGCGACGTTTCGCACGCGTTAACTCTCCTCGACATTGCGAGATTTCAGATGGAATTATGGTCATAGTCTGTTGTGTTAATTTTTTAACGTTTAAGTGTGTAAGCGAGGTTGCCACAATATCCCGGATAGAACACAGTCTTAATTAAATCAAAATAATATCCTAGGATGTCATTTGTCACTTAAAAGTGAACTTATAAATGATAAATAAGGTCATGATGACCTATTTTACTTGGGAAGTTTTCTTTAAAAATTTTTCTTGTTCTGAAAAAGAAAAATAACAAGTATCGTTCAAGTGCTCAGAAGTCTTAAAGTTCATTATTTTTACATTTCTCTATCTCAAATAAAAGGATAAGTAATATAAATTTAACTGTAACATAATATACTAATAAAAATATAATTACAAAATTAAAAGACTTTCGAAGTGTTCTAAGCACTCACTCTACTAACTTGTGTATCTTTAAACCATTTATCTAACTTTTATTAACTTCTAAAATGATAAAAATAATACTGCTCTGTGTGTGATTGCGAGGCACAGAAATTGTTATCAGCAGGAGTCGCTAATACACCTTTATTCGATTGGCGAGAAAATATGGTACAAGCGTTTCATATCAATTTTCGAAAGCACCCGACACGTAGTGGAAATAAATTCCTCGAAAATATCTGACCGAGAGGTAATACGAGAGTATCAGCTACAGTAGCAACATGTGCGGAATGGAGAAACGTTCGATTGGAAAAGGGAGAGCCCTTCGCCTCGAAACAAGCGACACCCTCAGCGAAACACTTAACTTCGAAGCAGGGGCTTGAGCTCGACACGCTACAAAGTGGGTAAGATATCCGATTATTTGGAACACAAATCCTCCGTAAAATTAATAAAGTTTCGATCGTTGTCGCGTTGTATTTCCATCTAGAGTATTTCAATCCTATAACGGTACGCCGTTCCCTTCGTGGATCATTATTTCGGCAAGACGAGGGAACGGCTGCAGCATAGACTCCGCTCTGTCTGGCAAAATCCGCGTAATTCACTTGAGAGTGCACGCACAGTACGCAACCAGAAGCTCAAGCAACTCGCGGGAAAAAGTGCTGTTTGCTCCCGCCTCTCCATCTCCCTTTTTTTCCCTTGCCTTTAATAAGATGCCGTCTTTGATGTGCTTACGCTCGCTTACGCTCGCTTACGCTCGCTCTCGACTTTGTGTACGCACCCGACCTCGGCCCCGATACAGGGAGGATTTCGCCAAGGCGGACGTGCCTTAAAGTCGCGCACGCAGATCTTGGCAGTGAAAGACTGGAATTTCACAAACGATAATATAATCCTACATTTTCTTCTTAAGTGAATTATTATAGGCGAGATAAAAGAAACGTAGATCTTGAAGTAAGCGATTGTAATGATAAGAATTGTAATAAAAATTGTAATAGCAATAATAACATTGTGATAATACGAAGAAAGATATATGCGCGTATTTAATTAATTCTAATTCCGACAGTTACTATTGTTATAACAAATTATTCTCGATACAGATGCGAGCTCGCAGTTGGTTCTGGTTCAGCGCGCGTGTGAGTGGAGAGTTCAGCGAATACGAAACGTGGGTGTATAGCTACGATAGAGGAATTTCAACTCGTCTCGTCGAGGAAACGAGTAAGTGCTCTCGTTGTTGCACGAGCTCTACTACGTGGCCAACCTACGAAGCTACACACCGTGTCTAGTCTGCAATACAACGCCCACAGCAGTGTGTTCGCGCTGCATTTACGCGAGAGCGACGCGCATCGATCGGGTTTAATCTCATTTTAACCTTCCAAGGCACATGGCGTGCAACTTTTAAAACTGCCTCTAAGGATCCAGGCTCCACCGAAATAAAAGCCGCAGGCGCGTATCCGTGCAAATTTTTATATCGTTGCTACATTCGTTTAGTTGTACTACTTGCCATCGCTGCTAATCGGCCAAAAAACCTTATTTCGGCGAGAGTAAAATATAAAGAAGATAAAATAAAAAAAGAGAGATGAAACCCATATATATACTTTACAGGAGCTCTTTTAATATTATGTGCTTGCTAAATATTTTTAATGCGACGCACATAAGCATCGCATTATTTTGCATCTCTACCTCGCAAGTTTACCGCGCGATAATTTTAAGTATATACTTTAATAAACATTTAATAGCGTAGAAATAATTTATTCTTTACCTTGAGAAATTAATTAAACGAAAATATCTTTAGTCAACTGTGGCTTACTGATGTACAATATATTAACTTTAATCTCGGTTTAATTTTATCTTTTTCTCTTTATTTTTTCCTAATTCTTAGAAAAAAATAACAAGTAAGTTAAACCGAGATTAAAGTAATCTTTCCACCGGCAATATACAATTTTTCATCGTAGTCTACAAAATTCGCAATCGAGAAATCGACTGTGTCTTAGAAGATCCCGCATTGCTGCGAAGAGTTAATCTATTAATATAGAAATAGATATACGTTATAGATATAAATGTATAATCGAATTATTCGACTGTATGTTTGTTAAACTTCATATCTAAATTTAAGGTTGGATCTTCCAATTCAATTAAGCTTCGATTAGTTGGTAGAACTTTGTCATTTCGCGCGGGCTGATGTAAATTCCTTACGCTCCATATTGTCGCATGGACGCTAAATCAAGTTATCGCAAGTGCTGTAACTGTTTGCATTGCAAACAACTACAAGCACCTTTGACTTCTCCGTCTTTGCACCAATCTTTGGGCGTTTAATTAGCCTTAACGATTCACGAGAAAACGGTTAACATGGCGATATGTGAAGGTGACGCTTGTCGCCATCGCGAGGCCATAAAGTGTCAAGGCGACTCGGTAACGCGTATTTCAGAGTTTACGAGCGTCGTTGGACGCTGCCGAACAAACGAATGAATGGCGCTTCCCCGCGGCGCCAAGAGTTTCTCAAATACAATAAAACGTCATGCATAGATAAAGAACTGTTGAGCATAAGCAGATTTTTTAAATTAAAGAATCTAAATAAAAAAATAAGCTACAGCTTTCAATATTTTCTACTCCGTCTATACATGAATCTTACGTATATTGTATCCTGCCTCTATTTTTTCTCAGATGTTTGTTGCACTGTCATTCACGAAAATATATGTATATAATTTATAAATGTTATGAGTGTCCACAGTATACTGAAGTCCGTAGGTTTTCTAGGTCTAAATAACTATGAGGATCATTCATCCCTGCGGGGGCGAGCAGATTTGTTTGACACGCTACTTGCCGCGGCACCTAATAAAAGATGCTAATATATATGCCTCCCTCGAGAAACCAGCGCCCCAAGACAGTCGGATAGATGTGAGCGCCTATAACTCAGACGGCAGAGAAACAGAAATCTGAGATGTTTGGAACACCCGGAAAGCCCGAAGAGAGAGAGAGAGAGAGAGGAATTTAAGTGTTTAGGAAACGGCGCTATGTCGCGTCTGTCGCGAGACGACGAGAATAACGACGCGAGAAACCAAAGATGGATCGGTTCACAAGTTTGCATTCCTCTCTAAAGTTATCGCGATGTTAATTAATCCATACGATGAAGATTTTTACATTTGCAAATAAAAGAAGAAGCAGTCGGTTTACTTAGCGTGTTCATTCACTATCCTTAGTCTATCTAAGCAGCTTCCATCTCCATTTGTCCATGATTTTTATTAAGTAATCGTTCCGTTCGTTTTATCCAGCCAGAGAAAATGGCTTTGGTCGAGAAGAGACGTTACCAAGATAAAAGTAATTTCCTGGCAGTCTTTCGTTCCATGTTAGCAGAGAAAACCAAGGAAAAGCTCTTGTATAACGTAACGATGATAAAGAGACCCGATGTTTGTCACTATTATTTACATAGTAATTTTTCATTGTATGCACAAACAAGATGTTGCATAATAAATGAGAGAAATTAAAATAATAAACTCTTTGATATTATCTCAGAGCGTATCGATTCTACCTTAATTAAAATTTAAATATTACGCAAATGACACTTATCGCAATTTTCAATTAAATACTTCTTTAAAATTGAATCTTAGATTAATAAGATTTTCTATTAAGAAATTTTGTCTTATATTTTTGTCAAATATTAATTTGACAAAATTTTAGGCCAAAATTTCTTATGTATATTATTAAATAATACAAATAAATGCGGTCCTTCGCACTACTCGTTCATATGAGATCAGTGGTTTAAGTATCGTTTTATAAAATATGAGCACGATCATTGAAAAATCAAAGAAATCGTGCGACAGGAAAAATGATAGGATCTCAACTGAATGTTTTGCGAAGGAAACGACATGTTCATCAGAATCAGTGTGCAAGCAGGAATCGGCGCTATAGAATCGGTAATGGTGTTGGTCGCGCTCGTAACTTCGGCAAGGATTATCTCGATTCTGCGTTACGAGCACGCCCCATGTCGCGCCCTTTCAGAGTCATCGTAATATCTGCCTCCACACCCTCCATAGGCCGTTTCTGCACGCAGGCGTTACATTGAAATTCCGCACAGTCACTTAACGTCGAACGCCGGCGGTTTAAGGTTCTGTAACATAGCCGGAAACAGCGCAATAAATTCCACAGATAAGCGCCACCGGCACAGCATCCGCTCTCTCTTTCTTCTATATGTATGCAAAGAAACCCACCGTCGTGCATCCCCCGTGTAACTTATCCTCTTTCGCGGAACGATGACTCTGTTCTCTCGTGCACTTGGCCTCTCCACGTTGATAACGTGCTCAATAGCGACTGTTGCTCGTATGGGTCTTTCAACATCCGGAGAATTTCACGTGATGCAAATGAACCGGTTTTTGCGAAAGCATTACTCAAGTTTGCAACGAAATTTTAGTGACGCATTAAACAAATAAAACGAGAATTAATAATGACTCTTTCAGCGTCCGTTTAAACAGACATAAATTTTTTTACATATGAACTATGTTTTTAAAACATTTCGAAAAGAAAATAATTTTTATAATCTCATATAATCTATTGCAAAAATTTTCACTTACATGTAAGAAGAATTTACATATTTTTGTATTGTACTTAACATAAGACTTTTTTTATCCGTGTTCAATGAAAAAATAAAAATATGAAATAGCATATTGAGACGGTTGTGGAGAAGATTAAATAACAATAAATCCATAAAGTTCAGTTTTCATACAGCTGTAATATTTCACAGAAAAATTTTTTACGAAAGAATGATTTTGCTAAAGTATCTAAAAATTTAGTTAGATCTGAAAATTATTTTGTTAAACCATTAAAATAATTATGTAGGATTCTCGCTAGTTATTAGAACGTCAAAATTTTCTGCAGCATTTGCTTGAGCGTCCTACAGTGAGAAAAATTTCTGATTGAAAACAAACAACTAGAAGATTCTGATCATATCAATCAGAATTCTGATTATTTCAGCTAGAATTATAATAGATTCAACCAGGAATTTCTGATTTGTTCATTTTCAACTAGAATTTCAATTAATCCCAATTAATTCCAATTAACCAGACTCTTTTTCCAATGGACATAATTAATTTTGATGGTCCAACAAAATTATTTTTAGATCTGTATTCGGCTAAAATTTTAGATATTTGAATAAAACAGTTCATTCCGTGTTCTTTTTTAGTCTTTTTTTTTCTCTAATGCCCGTTTTTATCAACGTAATTTAATTTTAATCTCGGTTTAACTAACTCTTCATCCTTTTCTAAGAATTAGAAAAAATAAAGTTAATCTACATCGATAGAAACGGACATAATTCTTATACAAATCGTGCTCGATTTCGCGTCCCTAGTCTACGTAGCAATTTTCGAAGGTAGCTTCAACTATCGGACTATCACCGCAATCATATGCGCTCGGCAACGATCGATCGCTCTATGAACCGAAGGAAGTCCTCGTCACGAACCAAACTGATTGTAACGCGAGTCGTAATACGCGTACGTGTACGACATCGCGAATGCGACCGAGCGCGACGAATCGAACGAGCCTCGCAGAAAATATCCGTACGTGAACTCTTGGTTATGGTCGGTTGCGCGAACTGTTAAAGCGTACCGCACCGCATGCTGCCACGTGCGGCATGCTGCTCGCGAGCGCAAAAGTGCCGACGTGCACCTTCCTTTTTTTTTCCCTTCCTTTCCTAAATCGCTGACATTGCGCTCAAATACGAGTACAACAGCGGATGCGAGCGTCAGCCGGCGATATTTCGCCGCGCCGGCTAGTTTCGAGGGCGGGAGATTCGCGTTTTCGCAAGCTGTGTGTGATAACGCGGAACCCAATAATTGCATTAACTTCCACCAGTTTGCCGGGGTGTGAAAGCGAACGAGTCACATTAAAACCGAGGTAACGATATCGGTTTTCCTGTTTAATTAACTTTTGTTTAAATTGAGTACAGTCTGTGGGCTTCTTTCGAAAATGATAAACTAGGTATCCAAATTAGCACTGGAATACCACGACTCTGTTAACCAATTAATTTTCATTTACATCGTTTAACGAGCTTGTTTGTAAGAACCAAATAGAAATACAAATGCAATACGTGAATTACGCAACCAAGAAAATGACGCTCTCTGATTTAATATTAGATTTCATAATAATTAATTCTCATTTCAATCAAATATATAACAATGGGACTTTGCTAGGAAAATAGTGCGAATTAAATTATGTTGTTGGAGTGCCAATTTCGCGCATCGCCGACTTACGAGGACGAATATAATACGCTGTTTAACATTAGTAAAATTTGACTTGCGACATTTTCGGGATAAATGGCTCATATGCTCACGTAGCGTTGCATTATTCGTAAAGAAACAAATATGTAAACACGGGTGCATAATAAACGTATAAACAACGGAAATTATGTCGGATCGCCTCGTTTCGTACATTTCGCCAGCACTCTTGATATTGCGTATTACAAACGAGTCTACGAGATGCATGCCGCCCAACGCAGCCGAGGAATTCCTCGCTATATTTTTACACGTACGCGGTAGACTTATCGCCGCAACGGCGGAAATTAACGAACAAAAGGAAAGAGAAAAAGAGAGAGAAAAATAGCGATGCGCTTATACGTAAATAATGAAGCAGCCGACACGGTTCCAGTATTTACCGTGCGGCAACGAACGCCACACGATCGCGATTGCGATAATATAAAACCATGTCGGTGTGTACCTATGCAAATGCCACCATGTTGGCCGACGTTTCTTTCTTTTTTTTCTTGCACTTTCGCAATCGTTTTCCCGCACAGACACGGTTACGGCGTCTGCGATTTTTCTTTAACGGTCGCGTAAGATCGATCGTTATCGATCTGTCACGGCGAAGTGCGCATTAGCGTGAGGCCGGACGGAGGAAACGAGAACCCGATCTGTCGAGTTGGTTTTATCTGTTCTCGCAGAATTCCGTACTTTCTTTTCCCTTTCCCCTTTTACACCGTAATGCTTTTCATTTAACGAAGTACGATCGCCGCCGGGCGTCTCTTCCCGAATTAATCCAAGAAAGCTGCACCCAACCGCTCGATGTGCCCGACAGCGTTTCGTCGGCAACGCCAACGGACGGCTCCGCTTAATTAGGTAAATAAATTTTCGTCGCGTCTCATCGCTATCGTCGAGCCATCTCCGAGACGGTTTTCTCTTGCAACAAGCGGGGACCGCGCCGCTTTGCGCGTTGGTCGTCGATACACAAGGCGGGCGCGTAATTAATTCACGCGCCCGTTACTTATCCCTCCGAGGGGACGAATTTGTTCCTCCGGGTACGAGCTTAATAGGTCGCGAAGAGACAGGTAACGACGGACCCGGCGAGAAGGTAGTAATAATCCCGAAACTCGGGCGCGAACCAGGAGACGCTTATCGAAGAAAAACGTCACCCATTATCTAGCACCTCGTCGACATTATATTAATCCTGAATTATTACTGGCTCCTCGAATAATGATCGTTTCACATTTATAGAATATAACAGTCGTCGAGTCGATTTTACAAAAAATTATTATAATAAAAAAATTAATTCAAAAAGTTGTGTGTGTATATGATAAAGAGAAATATAAATATAAAGAAGAAATATAAAGAAACATATAAATTTAATATTAAATATCGCTCGCACGATATAAATCATAAAGAAAAGAATAACACGAGCGTTTTGGAGCTAACTCAAGATCTTATTGAGCTATTTTAATTTATCACATGTATAATAAATTGTTTTAAGACGAATTATACATGTGATAAATTAACATCGCTCAATAAGATCTTGAGTTGGCTCCAAAAGGCTGATGTTATTCTTTTCTTTATAAAAAGTATAAATATAAGAAACAATCAATTTTTCTGTAATAACAATCAAGATTCTCTGTAATAATAGTATAGTCAAGACAATTTGGCTTCCCAACTTTTGAAAAAATTAACTATTATTATAATATAATTAAATTATAATTATATTATAATTAAATTATAATTATAATATAATTAAACAAATTCATGTATGTGATGAAGAGAAGTATAAAGAAGAAATATAAAGAGAAACATAAAAATATAAGAAACAAACGGTTTTTCTACATCATTAATCACGAGAGCAAACGAAAAGAAACTCGATCCGGACTCTAAAGTTCAGGCAAAATGATCGGCGAGAGATGGTACCCGGTTCCTACTATATATCAGTATTATCACAGAAAAGTGCCGGAGGACAAGGGAGACTGTATAAGGTACAACAATCACAATTTCAGGTCTCCTCGCTGCTAAATGGCCGACCCGCGCGATAAGGAGGTTGCGGAACAACGGGTGCGCGTCGTTCGTGGAATTACACTCGCGCGGAAAGTTTTAATTATCCGGGAGACGAGCAGCGGGCGGTGTTCCGCGAGCGGCGGAGTTTCCGCACCCACCCGACCACCCGTCCGCGGTATCGCGGCTTCGCGGGCGACGGCAACGGCAGCACGTGCTACCTCCTCTAACGAAGTTTCGCGCGCGCGCTAGTTTGCAGTTAGTTTCGCGAGTAAATACAATATCGTCGTGTAAGCGGATGACTTTGCCGCGGCATCGACGACGCGCAGCGGGATCCGAAATAAAGCGTCGAGCTTCCTGGGTCCTTCCGCCGCCATCGCCCTCGCCATCATCGTACAGTTTCTCCGATTCCTTCCTACGCGATAGAGGATGCTACCACATTGCGTGAGGCAGGAAGAAAGTTTACGCGCGATTAAGCTCTCGTCAAATGTATGACTACACGTTCTCCCTATTATGTGATTCAAGATCTCCCTCTTAGCGATAATTCATTTCGCTAGAAGCCCCCTTGAACTAAAATGCACACAATTTTTATGGAAAGTATTATTATATAGTATTGAAAAAACTTTAAATGTATTTTGCTTATTTGATATTCGCAACACTGCAAATCCAGGTGTGTAATAAGTGACTTCATATATTATATGTGTATATGTGTGTGTGTGATTTTAATTTTCCGTGTAAAACTGTTAAAATCACTGTTAGTGTCAAATTTTATCCAATTTAGTTTTTAATTCTTTCTATAGGTAGCCACTGCTTCTATTCAATACATCGTTAAAGCAATGGAATTAAACAATTTACTTTAAAAACAGGTATAAAATTTGATTCATATATTAATATGGATGTTATTCACTTTGAAGTTATAGAAATGGATAATTAACATGGAAGTTAAAAATAATAAAGGTTTTTCAACTCAAGAGATTGAGTTGTTATCATTGTTCCAAACTTTAAGTTTTAAAATTTAACAATGTATTACACATTTAAATGTCTAAAATTCATTTTTATATGTTTATGGTGTATCATTTTTACACGAAAAACTAATTTACACACACATAGGTAAACGTACTTGAAAATTTGGAGTGAATTTACTTAAAACATGATTCAATTAAACTCATCATAATCATCTCCCGAACATTTGTAGCAAAAAAAAAAACATCGTTTTACAATATCAACCATTTTCAAATTGATTTTAATCCGTTAGAACAATAAGTTAGGATGACAGGTCCACACAAAACTGGTTTTGGAACGACGGACATGTGCTTTCTTGTTTGCTTGCTGGTTACGGGTGGTCGTGAATAATAGCCGACGAGTAGTCGTCTTGATATACCGTCCGTCAAGTCGACGTAGGAAGTCCCGTCGTCGACGGGATATTTTGGCATATGTCCAGCCGTACCCCACTAACCGACAACAAACTCGCAAACTTATAAAGGAAGGGAAACACGGTTGCGTTTTGATTTTTAAGAATAAAGAGGTACAGCAAATAAATAGAATAAATAAAATAATCAGTGTGAAAATAAGAGAGAAAAGCAATTATAAGACTAATAAAAAAACTAATTATAAGACTAATAAGAAAATATAAATAATGAGAAAAATATCTAATTGCTAAGATAACGAAGAAACTTTAGATTTTGATTGGCTCTTAAAAGATCTTAGCGATATGCAACGGAGAATAATATTCACTATATTATACAGGCACGTCAAAGGATGAACAGATATATCTGAACAGATTTAACGAAGGCAAGACGTATCCGACTGATTGAGTTACCTATCTCTATTCTTTGTTGAGTTTATCGTAATTGCATTGCGGGCGTGTTCTAATATCTCTAGCGATTGAGCTAGGAAAGGTCGGTAGAAAGGGATTCCAGCGGAGATAATTAACTTTCTACTCGATCGCTTCGTCCGTTCCTCGTTATTCTCGACGCCGCTGTGGACGTTTACCATCTATTTCCAACAATTTGCTTCAATTTTAAGATTATTATATCAAGCAGAGCATTTGATATAATCACTAACTTTTAGAAAACCGTAGTCTTTCTGTGATGGTTTTCAAATTTTCGTTTTAAAAATTCTTATCTCATACATTATTTTTGTAAAAAGACGTTTAAGTATAGATGTATTCGCGCATTAATGTTTGAAATCTAATGGTTTGAATTATTAAGTAGACTGAAGGTTATGCGATGCTGTTACTCACACGGCCATAAATAATTCTCTTCTCGGAAAGAACTTTGGGATGCTATGCCTTCTTAGTTTTGAGATACGGCCGCTACATTTTATAAAAAGGACGTCCAGTTATTCTTGCTGGTATTCCTATTGCGAGTGTCCACGGATGAATTTCTGTGATCGTGGTAAATCCCGCGGAGCGTATAAACGGGAAACCTCTCGACGTGTAACGCCTTACAATCGCCGGTCGTCGCGCATTCGCAGCAATGGCGTGGAATCCAAACATTTGTATGCGCCCGGTTACAATCCGCGAGCTAGAACATCTATTTCGTACCCGGTGGAAAACGCTTGTTTAACCCCCTTCCCTTAAAATGACAAGTCGTGCTCGTGTCTGGTAGCGACGGTGGTCTAAAAGCAGCCAGAGACCGGGTGACACTTGTGATCCTTTGAAGTGATATATGCAGTTTGTTATACACGCCTATTTTATACGCAAAGTTTAAAACCGTGAGCGTCTCACAGTCCTCGTATGCTTTATGATGCTTGCAGTAGGTAAACAAATTATTCTATGCAAGAAAGACGGCAATTTATTTTAAAAGATGATTTATTTTCAATATGCATGCATACACCGAGAGAAATGTTTTGTATATATGTGATTTACAAAAACTTCCTTACTTTTTAATTTAAAACTTTTTTGTTGCAATCAAGACTTGGTTATTTAATAACCAAATTTTAATTGGAACAACAAAATTTTTTTAATTAAAAAATAAGAAAGTTTTTGCAAGTCACATATTATATAAAACATTTCCCGATATCTCAGTAAAAAATAAAGTACTTTCAAAGATTCCTCTTGCGAAAAAATAAATTGTCTCCTTTTGCGCAATAAATTACGCTCTTCCGGATAAGTTTTTCAGAGGATTAGCTCCGTATATATTTTCCTTCGCGTATCAGAGATTCAAGACTAATTGGCAACTACAGTTCGATCTCAAAAAGCGGCAGATGTCGAGGCAAGCAGTTAACGCGCCAACGGCCGCTCGATCCCTCGAGAGAAGACCCAGAAACAACTAATCTCCGACATAATTAACTCACTCAACGTGCGCGCCGTGTTCCGTTTATTTTCGTTACGTTAGCAGTTCCGTGCTTTGAAGACCGGCGCCATCGCGGATTTAAAAGAGCGTGGAACTTAGAAGTGCTTTGAGCAAATACGAGCGTGGGAGGAAATCCTAGCGGCGCTATGTCGTACAGCATCCTTCCGGCTAAACATTTGCCTTTAGGAGTACAATACGATGCGGGGAAATCGGTGATCTGCATTATACATACCGTCTTTAAGCTGCTTAACGTCAAAAGATCTTCCAACCCGATGTTGGCTCGGCTCGACGTGTCGCAACAACAACAACAGCGAGCTGTTATCGAGAGGTGTCCGAAAGGGCCGATCGGCAGCAGCGAAAGACCGTGTTTTCCAGCATGCGATTAATCTCCCGCGCAATTAACCCGCCGTCGTGCAACCGGTTTATTTTCAGCGCTTCGCGCCACTTTATTTTTACCGGCTGACGCTTTTACCGATCACCCCCGTTTTTTCTCATAACAATCCTTCATTTTTAGACGCCAAGTATTTTACCAGAATATCTCCGTGACAATATTTATTCTGCTATTTACAGAAATTCGTCATTTTTTAAGACGGAACGGAAGGACGGTCGTCAATCACGGTTTATTATTTTATCGATTAACTATATTAAGCTCCGAGTAATACGATCCACTCTTTTATGTGTGACATAAAATTTTTTAATAATTCTTAAAATACATACAGTCAAGAAGTTTTTTATTTTAATAACACGAATTTTTCTCCTTGTGATATGCGATACTATTTTCTAACTTATTTTCATAAAGAACAGATGAAAAGAAACATGATCTATCATCGAAAGTCAGCTGACATGAAAATTAAATATTATTTCATTCTCAGAGTCAAATTTTCAACTCAATGCGCGGTGATATAATGCTCCAAAATCACGGAAGCAATATCCAACGTACATTCGTAAAAGTCACGAGGGTCGTCGCGTGTAAACGTCATTTCGTAACTCCCCTTCGTAAAAAGTTTCCTTAATATCTGCGGGACGCGATCGCGTACTTTTCTCAACGGGACAAGCAACATCTTGTGGCGAGGGGTTTGCGGTTGTCCCGACGACACGACGATGGGAACCCGGACATTTGCATGCGCCTCTTGCAAGTTGCTGCAGTGTGTACCTGCAACAGTGGTGTGCACCAGGGACGACGACAACAACAACAACGACGACAACGACGGCGACGACGACAACGATGTTAAGGTCAGTGCACCGAGAAAACACGAAAGCGTAAAGAATGTCGGTACCGCGGAGCGCGTATATAAAGCGGAGATCCTTTATAAACGGCTCAGCTTTCATACTTTAATGTAACGAGGACCGGTCTCGGCCCCGCGGTTAATTTTCCGGAAGTGGTCGCTCGGAGACCGGAGCGCAGTGTTAAATAATCCAGAATTTTGGCGGAATGTGAAACCGCGTCGCGCTGTCCCTTCCCGAGAGAGTAATCGTGCGGATAACACAGATAAATGTTTCATTTTAATGTCTTGATATGCGGCAGACGCGACACTCCTGCCGATTATGACTGCTTATATTATAGCACGTTACGAATTATCCTTAATCTACAACGTGGATATGTGCCACGTCCCCCCCCCCTCTCTCTCTTGTTCTTGTTATCATTGAAAGTTGATCAGCAGCATTTGTTTAATGTGTTTAAATTATCTTTCATTTCATAATTTACGTATGCATATTGTTCTCTTATTTCAAAAGTGATAACTGAAAAAATTATTTTTTAACTTGACATAAAATTATTGACTAATTATAATTATAGGCAAAAAAAATATTCTTAACATGATCAAATATCATTTTTGTCGTTTTTGTTTCACGACTCTTAAAAAATCACTCTTTTTAAGTTGTGACGCTTTGATGATTTTTTTTTATGAAGTTAATAGTTAATTTACTTTTGACGATTGATAGAATAATGAAAAAAGAGAAAATGAAGAGAAAGAGAAACTGAATAATGTTTACCTAACTCATTCAATATTTCGAAAATTACATTTTTTTTTAGTTGACGTGTCACTTTTGGATTAAGTTATAATTTTCATAACTTCGAAGATAAAACATATACCATTATAAAAGGATTTTGCAAAGAGAAAGAAGCTAACTAACTAACTAGCTTATACAATGTTCTTGTAACATCTCAGATGTTTCTTCTGAACATTTCTTTTCTATCTCGTTATATATAATACGTACATATACATCTCGAGATTTGCGGTTATAAAATACGTATTGACGGCGTATATATGATACTTGAAATATTATAAATATCAGAATAAAACATTTCCGTGGATACGATTTTAATAATTGCCCGATACACGATAAATGTGTGAATAATATGACACTATTGCAATTCGATATCGTGACGTGGCATTTACTATTATTAACTTAATAATGAGTAATGTGTGTGAGGGTATATACCTATTTAAAAGCGAGGATATCCCTTACTTTAAAAGTGACACGACTATTATTTACATACGGGCTATTATTTGAAAGTTAATTGACACACGTTGATTGCGCTAGTGAGCACGAATCATTCTCTAAACAGACAACTACTGCGGGAATCAAACCGTCCGATACGGGAGAGCATAATTCTTGTCGTGGAAATCGATCTGCAAACGTCATCGCAATCTCACGGTGCTTGCCATTCGGGAATGGCGAGGGATAAAAGGAGGAGAGACGACGAATTTCACGCGGGCGCAAGATGAGAGAAGTCGCGGCAATAACGTCGCGTGTAATTAACGTAATGGCTCGCCGTGACCACGGCGACGTCGAAGCCGGCCATTACCGTAACGATTCGTCCCGTAATTCATTCTAAGTAGAATCATTCTCAGGCTCGTTTCCCGGCCGGTCGACCAGGAGGAAACACGATAATCGGTCGTTGCGCGCCTACGTGCGATCGTCGATAATACGTCGCGCAACATGGGACCCACGCGAGGGAGGAAGAGGCTGATTCCTCCCCCAGTTCGTTGACTTCCATCGCGCGTCTGCTCGTTCCTCTTTTTTTTTCCACGTGCGTCTGAAAGATTCCCCGAAATTGCTCTTTCTTCGTGGATTTTGGCAAGCACGGCTCTACGAAACTTTCTGGATAAATACGCGACGAGCGTGCCGATCGAGGACGCCGTATGCGTGCGTGGGCTCAAACCGATTGTGATCGAGCAAGGAAAGCTCAAGAATAACGATTATCTATATGTGCCTCTTCGTAAAGAGGCGCTGAGTCTCATGGAGAATAATACAAAAACTGAATAATGAGCGTAAGTTATTCAATACAGCCACAAATAAATTACAAGAGCGATCGGCCTTGTGATAATTTGGGGAAAATATATTTTTTATGTATATTCCCTATGTTTATAAATAAAAAATTACAATATATGGCATCTATTAAAACTTCCATTAAATATTTGATCCTACAATTTTCTTTAATCTTTATATAGGTTTAAAGATACATAAGTTAATAGGATGCTCAAAACACCGCAAAAAATTTCAATCTTATGATTGCATTTTTACTAATATATTACGTTATATTAAGAGATAGAATAAAGGAAAAATAATAAGTCTTAAGACTTCTGTGTGATCTGGGTGATAATTTAAATTTTCTTTTATATGTCATTTTCGAAAGTTATTTAATTGTCTATCTTTTATTTTTTCTATTTTTAGAACAAGATTTAAAAAAAACTACCTATCACATCCCACCATCTATTTAAAGGTTAATTAACGAACGGTTACAATTGAATCATCCGCGAAACGAATGACTGGTCCAGCAATTCATTAGACAAATCTCCACGACGAGAGTTAGCAGAGCATAACGATACGCGCTCGTGGCTCGGTAACGAAGCGAATTCGATCATCGAGCGTAAACGACAAATCGCCCCGCAAAACCGGAAGCTGATCATTGAGCTGGTGCACGAGGACGATCCGGCTTCCCCGATTTATTATGCTAAACACTTCGGTCCCGGGCGTCGAAGCGTGGCGGAAACGGGCAGCGTCAGTCTCCCGGATCGATATTTTAACTAGATTAATACCATCGGCGTGCAAAATCTTCTAAATCGACGTTAATCTCGCGGCGCATCCTCGCACTCGAACGCAAAGTCTTTAATCATTCCAGGAGTTTCTACCGACTTGTCAGACAGCTGCACGTTGCAGAGTTTATTACTGATAAAAGAGAACGAGCGAGCAAAGGGAAACAATCTGCAAACGTTGCCGCGTACTTTTTACGATTTGCTTCCGGTGGCGCGCGAATAAACGCGTATCGACATTTGCATTCGCAGTGAACTCGCTATTTCATCGCGGTGTGTATACGTAAACGCTTGCTCGGATTACAGTCCGTTGGCTTAGCTTAACGTGCGTTCCCTCGCACGCTTAGTGGCTTATTATTCCAAAGCACATAATGGACCGAGTACAGTACCTTATGGCACACGTGATTCGTCAGTAACAAATTCTCTCCCGCTTATCTTGTCGAGAGGCACGGTATTACGAGGTATTACCAGTAAATAGTATCGTGTAACTGCTGTAACGCGATCGCGAATGCGATATGAGAGAGTGAGCGAGCGCTAACCCGAAGATTTGTTGGACTGCGTCGTGTGACACGTTTTACGATCGCGCGCGAATATTTACGATTACGACGAAACGCAACACGGACCATTCGTGTTAATTAAAAAAAAAAATAAATAAATAAAGATAAAAAGAGAAAAAAATGTGCTGATCCTCGCCGAAAGTTCGCGCGGAATCGGAAAGATTATCGAAATTAATCGCGCTCGCCTGATTACGGGCTCGTCGTTCCGCTTGGCGTCGCGACGCAAATTACAAAAGTTTCACGCGAGCGACGAGAACCTCGTCAGCTCTCTTCGCGTGGTTCTTCCTAAAAACCCTCCGAATTATTCAACGCCGTAATCCACGAGCGTCGCTTCGTCAACGAATAATTTTGTCCCGCGCGCGCAATCAACGCGGTTCGGTCGTTTTTGCTAATTAACCGTCCACGAAAAATTTACTAACCCTCGCTAAATCGCTAAACGCGTTACATCCCTGCGACCCCTCATTATCGAACGCGTGTCAGAGATTCAATGAATGGATTGAACTGGAAATTCAATGGATTCAACTATAAATTCACAAGAAATATTATCAGGCACAAAGAACCTTAATCGAAAACGACATTTTTCACTCATGACAGATTCAATACTAATTTCTAATCAATTTACTATAGAAATATAAATCTTCTTTTGATAATTAAAAAAATTGGGAATTGATTTTCTGTCGTGAAGTAGTGAATTTTATTTCCGTTTTTCTTCATCTGAGATTTAAATCGCGGCTATGCCACACAGACACTTTGTTAAGATTTCATTCGTAGGCGTTATCCTTATCGACGGCAAAAGAGTCGATTCAAAAGGACAATCTTCTTCAAGGATTGTTAAAGGTAGTTTGCCTGTTATACAACTGCCAGTCGATCGGTGAATAGATGGACGGGGTAAGATGCGCGCGAGTAATACCTTCGTTGTAAACTCCCTCGCCATCCGATCGCGACAAGTTTCGATCCGGCTGGTGAGGGCAAGCCCCATAGCCTGGCGAGTGTGAGAAAGATGACGAAGGGTGAGCGAGGTACTTTCCGCTCGAAGAATTTCACAAACGAAACCAATTTCCTGCCGTGCCGGTCGCGAACCTTCGACCTTCCTTCTCGTTCGCGTGCGACGGGTCACGCCGCCATGGAATCCGGCATTCTCCGATTCTCGTCTTCCTTTTACCCCGAAGTGGCACGGCATGAGATTGCGCGAAAGACATATTACTGAAATAGTCGCACGTGCACAGATAAGAGATAGCGTCCCGTATCGTACGAATAAATGGAACTGACCGACGAAATTGAAATACTGCGCGTAAAATCGCTGTGATTACATTCGATTGGAATTTCACAAGACATTAAACATCGATTACGCAAGCGACATTACGTTAATTCATTTAATCTTAACGCTTTCATATGGTATTTCAACATCATATGCTGTAAATTAATTAGGATCAGTAATATTCCGGGGAATATCGAAAATATAATAATCTTCGAGTTATAAGCAATTAAAGTTAGTCAATGGTATAGCGTAGAATTCAAATCCGTACCTAAATGTACATATAACACGTATATCGATATGCTATCTATTATAGGATTCAATAATTGACTTGGTATAGTTAGTTTTTGTAGCTCAGCTCGATTTTACATTTGGAAATAACGTATCTACAAATATTAATAATTTTTCCGCAAGATTTCTCTCGGATAATAATTTCTTTTTATTTCATACAATATACATAACAATTTTACTGCGAGTTTGAGAAAATACAATACATAATTATTTTATTACGAGTTTGAGAAAATATGAATACCATAAGAGCTTGAACAAAAAGGACTATGCCCAGTTTGGACCCCGGCTGAACAGCATTGAGACCTAGGATTGTAGAGCATCAAAAAAGGATTAAAAAGTTCCATATGCACAAAATGTGTAAAACGAGTCCCTTGAGTGCTACAGCTGTTCAAAGTTCGCTATTATAACCATGTATTGTGTACCATGTAGGACTGGTTTTATTCGATTTCTCGAATCATCTAGTATCTGGAATATGTCCAATCTTGACGAAGACAACTAAAACCTTTTTTGGACCCCAAATGAATAGTTATAAATGATATATATTAATCGATGAAGAGGGAAGAGAGACACTCAAAGTATGGAACAAAAGATTTTAATTGCCTAATTGAAATGTGACCAATATAGCACTCAGGAAACTTCTCCTATAAAGTTAGGCTTATGGAATTTTTGATTCTCTTTTGATACCTTAAAATTTTAGGCATGTCTCAAAGTTGTTTATCCGAGGCCCAAATTCCCCTATAAAACTGGGCACAGTCCTTTGCGTTTTAGAAATATTAATTATTTGCTAGTTACACTTTTTTTAATTCTTATATTTCTCTTTATATTTTTCACTTTTCAAATTTTAATCAATTATAATATATAAAAATTTTATAAAAATTGCTCAGATAACAATATATTATATTGTATTATAATTATATATTACATATTCGTTCATAACTACGGAAAATCTGACCTACGTATAGAGTACTTAATTAACAAAAAATGTAATGTAATAATAATATCTACCAGATTTGCCTACGATCTTTCCTTTGTAAAAATCGTTGTTCGCTTTTTGCTGAATTTACAACACACACACACTCAGAAATAATAATTTAAATAATTATTTTATTTATGCACGATAAATCAACGGGAAAACTGCGCAATATATATGCCACGGTGAAATGTTAATATTGTTTATCACAATTCATTTATTATAAAGCAACGGATTTACAAAATATTACACATTTATCTATGTAGGATCGCATTTCCGCGTTAAATCGCGAATCGAGATATCGCGTTCGATCGCGATACGATAACGACTTCTTCGTGAGATCGGATCGCGTCGATTACGTTTCGAGGAGATTCGGGGTCGGTTGAGATTACTCGATGGAGCTAGACGTGCGAAGCGAAAGCCAAGAAAAGTTAAAAGTAAAGTGTCTACGAGTTGTGAGTCGCGCGGATAACGAATTATACAATTACAAGTTACGCGTTACGGAAAGGTGACGGACTAGGAGAGACAGAATTACGAGTGAGAATCGTTATAGTGACGTATAGAACTGAGAAAAACAAAGATATAGCCTGTAAAGCGCGACTAAATTGTTAATCCCTGAAGGCTTTCGTATCGCGATATAATAAATTTAGTATCTTTTTCTTTATTTAAATTAATCGAATCTTTTATTTATTTTCCCGACCTCGCAAATTCCTGAGTCGCATTCCTATTCTATAATATTCATATTTTCTCAACTTGATACACATATTTGTATATATTTATTTTATATTCAACAATATTTTTATAGATTCATCACCTTTTTAATTAATAGATAATAATTTGACTCACCGATACGATGCGCAGCAGCGAAGTGTTGCATACATCAAACTACACAATGTACAAATATATCCAAATTAATACCCAAATAATTAATAAAGCAACAGATAATTGCTGCATGTGTAAAGTAATTATTAATAATTAACAAATAAAATAATACATGATAAATTATTACTCACCACACGGTTGCTTCACCGTCGCCCGACGCCACCCAGGCCTCTCCTCCTCCTCTCAGGTTGCTTCGTTGCACACGTGCACACAACATTCCCGAAAACGCGGTTAATTAATTACGACTGAACACGACCGAAATAATTACCGGAGTGTGACAATCGCACAACACCTCGCGCGGTACTCGCAACGTTAATCACACGCTTTCATCTACTTAAGATAGTCGAATTCACGTTTCATGCATTATTTCGTGCTCCAATGTGAAGCAACTTCGATACGTTTGACAAAGTTTGGCATTTACAAGTATTCGACGTGATCGCGTTACGAGAAGTGATGCGTAAGAGCTACCTGCTCGCCCGAAAATCTCCGTACAAATGAGCGGTAATCACCGACCTTGTGTACGCAACTGAGCGCCGATAAACAAACACAAGGCCGCGTGCCCGCCGACTGTTATCGCCGCGCGCGTATTTAAATATTATATAAATCTAACGTTTTATAAGACGAATTTCACTCTTACATTTGCAATTTCCAAATTGAGCTATTATCGCACTCTACACTGTTAAATCTATAGTGTCAAATTTAACCTAATGTGGGTCGTCACTGCTCCTACTAAATATATCGTTATTTTTTACTAAACTGATAATTAAATTTGATACCATATCGTGTCAAATTGACACCGTATAATGTCAAATATAACCATTGTTTTAGTATAAAATAACGATATGATTGAGTAGGAGCAGTGACGGCTTACATTAAGTTAAACTTGACACTATAGATTTAACAGTGTAATTGGCTCTAATGCTTTTCTTGTAAAGAATAAAGTTTACCTTCTCATTTTAATCAAAAGTCTACATACCTATGTATATTAATTAATATTTATTATTTTTGTTACTTTTTATTTTAATATATTTGCATTCCGAGAAAAACGAAATTATTCGAATTAATTATGAAAATGAAATTAAATCGCCATAGAAAATGTAATAAATTTGAATCTTGTTTTCTAGATTAAAATGATGAGTGTGTGTGCTATTTTATTACTTTCCACACAAAAAAGATCCAAAAAAGAAGTATCAATAACAGATTAATTTTTTGCAGATCGTACTAAACAAAGATAATTTTAAATTATATTATAAATTTAATTTTAGTTTTTTAAATGACAAATTGTTCACCCATACAAATATTTATTTTAAAAAATGATTAAATAAATTGTGTATAATAATTAAAATTTGCTTTTTACTAAATTAATAAATAATCAACTTATCAATGTCAGCTTAAGAAATCAAAAGACAAAATCAGCGGAGCAATAACAATATCCTAAATGTGTTCTTAAAAGATACATAAAGTTAAAAAAAAAATCAATAGACTCATATTCCTGCGGATACAATTACAAATTTTAGGATAATAAAACGCGCGCATGAAAGTATAAAATATCATTAGCTAACTTTAATTGCACATATAACTCACTACTCACATTTTCATATTAGGACTTTCTACCGTAATTAGTTTTCCTGAAGCGGTGTACGGGAATTGTGAGCCTTCCAACTCACAGACAAACAATCAGGTAAATTACAATTGGAATTAACCGATATTAATGAAGTTGGCTATAAGTTCAATTAACGGGCACCCGTTAATTCATCAGCTCTTTAACAGCAGTAATAACACGGAATACTAATTTTCACTGTACGACATTGTGTATACTGTGACACACCATAGAACCATGGAATACGAAGTACTGATAGGACATGACTATGCAGCAAGGTATGTTCTATAATGCCGACTTCCGAGAAAGAGATTCCATGTAAAAGGGATTCGACATACCGGAAAAGCTTTCTCGAATTTTCTCACGTCACACAGCACGAGCATTACGATACGGAGAAGAGAGAGAGAAAGTAAACTATGCAGTATCTCCCAACGAATGGGCTGCATAGAGAACGAATTAAAGCAGAAATTTCTATTAAAACGTAAATTTCTATTTCTATGCGAATTACAAGTTTGAGTATATATTCTTTTAGAATGTTCGCTAGAGACGTATTAAAAAGGACGCTCGCTATAAAATTTTCATTTTAATTATCCATCTCTCGAGTTCCGCGAGAAAGTAGCAGTGGTAGTTAACGCTAACAAAGTGTCCCCTTGTACCGAGATAACGCAGCGGCGAGACACATTTTTCGCCTCATCGTGAATTAAAAAAAAAAAGCTCCAACGCGACGGCAGTTACCGAGTTGAAACTTCTCTGTATCGCGTCACGCGGCATTTTTTATTTTAATTACGCGGCTCACCGTCTATCGTGAAGTTGAATGAGCCGCGTGTTAAATGTCTGTTTCTCGCCTTCGTGATATGCATCAGGCCAGGGAAAAAAAAACAGAATTTCACTTAGAGAATCTCGTTGTTGCAATTGGCATAACATGTTTATCAGAGATGGAATATTACAAACTGAGAAAAATCTACAAAGTAAAAAACATTTTTTGTATTAAAGCCAGTTCTTGTTAAAATTTTTGTGTTAAATGGATATTCAACATTTTTTTAGTGTTAAAATAACACAGTTTATGAGTGAGTAAATAAATGACATAAAAATTACGTATTTTAAAACGTAAATTCTAACATAAATGAATAAAATGTGTTAATTTAATATATTATAAATGTTAAGTTTACTAAAAAAAATGTGCTTTTACAATTTGCTTAAAAATTGTTACATTTTAGTGTTACATTTTTTCTGTTAAATTTATACATAATATTTGTATTACTTCCAAATATATTCAGCTTATGTATATTAAATTAGCACAAAAATTTGGATGAACCGTTTGGGACACGTGAAATATTGAGAATTCAGCATAAATTTTCCAACTGTGTAAAATTGTTTCTCGAAACATTTTACATTCATTTTTTTTAAATTCTTTATTCTATTCATTTTATCATTGATTTTATTTGATTTCAGTATTCGATTGTACCTTGAACGACGAGATCGAATGAAGACAGGAGAAACGGCTTTTATTGTACAAATCGCATTCAGATCGCGAAGAAACATCCGAACGAACTCGATCACGCGAAGATCAAGAGTGAGGCGTTCTCGAAGGGCAGCACGCAGAGAAGTCTCATGCACGACAGAAGTAAATTTCTTTACCTACATACCAGATAACATTCCCCGTTATATTGAAATTCAGCGACAGCACGCGGCCGACGAAGCGACTAAAAGTACTCGTCGTGAGACGACGAGATATACAACGAAGAGAAGCTCAAGACGAGGAGGTCGGCGTGAATCGATATATCGACACGGGCCATTTTTTCCTTCCTATAAATAGCCAAACTACGCTCGCCGGATTACGTATATAGAGGCCCCGGCTTTGTGTATATCGTCTCGAATAGATTAAAGCGTTGCCGCTACCGGCTTCTGATTTACGATTGCAGATACCTCTTCCCACGCATAGATCCTGACGTTTTATTTATATATTTCCGTGTGCGTGCCAAGAAACAATAGTCCCCTCCGATATTTTTATCAAGTAACGACGAGATATTTTATACACGGAAAAGAATTCTCAATTTTCACCGAATTGATACGAACCATCGATTCACGAGGGAAAACAAAAGCGATAATGGCCATTTACGAAAAAGCAATTACTCAGGAATGTTCTACTGATAAAAAACAAAAAGTTAACATCTCGTTTAGCGATGTAGATGCGCGAGATTACGAGAGATATATATTTCCACGAGTTGTAGATAAGCGAGAAAATTTAACCAAGTTGTTAATTCTATTGTTTTTCAAATGTTATTGTGTACGAGAAAGTTCCTCCGATCAGTCGTTTCGCGTAAACGGAACAAATACGGATGAAGTGCACGATGGTAGATATGGAGAAAATATGAAACAGATACATTATTCGCGTAAAAACCAAGCCTGTCCTACTTTATGCGTGTTGTCTCCCGTTGCACTCTGATGCGCTCACTCGTAAATTTATGAATGATAAGCCGCAAACTTTACAACATCATAACTCAGTCAAAATTGCTCGGGGAGATGAGCGAACTTTCGGCATTTTTCCTACACACTATACGTAGGTGCACAAGTGGCTGTTTAAAGAAGACTCTCTAGTCGGGCTTTTTTAATCGAGTCGTATGTCGCATGAAAGGTTCTGAGAAAATTTTTATGCTACCAGGAAATTATTTAACGTGATCAATTACAGGATATTACAACAGTTGTAAAACGCCGAAGCAGATATTATTGAATTCTGTACTAAAAAAATATTCTAAGTTTTAATAAATCAATTGTTTGAATAGAGTACCAACTAAATATTTACTAAATATAAAAATATATTTATTTGGTTTAAAAACCAAAAACTAAAAACATTAGTTTGATCTAACAATCATTTTTTGATTAAATATTTATTTACTGTCAGTAAATATTAGAGTTGACACTATTTAAATAAATATTTATTAATATTTAGTACACTTTTTCTCAGTGTTACGAGGAAAGAATGATTTTACTAAAAATTCTAAAAGTTTAGCCAGATATAAAAAAATATTGTTGGACCATCAAAATAATTATGTAGAAAATTCAATCATAATAAGCAATGCTGCAAAAATTTTTATATTTTAGCGACCAGCTTCAGCATCCTACAATTATTTTGATAGTTTAACAAACTTATTTTTGGCTAGATCTGTATCTAGCCAAATTTTTAGATACTTCAGCAAAACCGTTCTTTCCGTAGATAAATTATTTCATAATACAACTCAGCTTTATAAGTACCAGATATAAAATAGATATATACGACGAAGCGATATATAGATACATATCGCGAACGCAATAACGTGGGTATTAAATTTCAGAAAAGTAGAAATGAAAATCGAAAGATTCGATTAAAAACGATCGAGATGCGATGAAAATTCATTCCCGCGAATATTCCCAACTCGTTCGTTTCGCACGAACGAAAGACGAGAATTGCGGCTGGACGCTCGCTACCTCCCTTGGACAACATAAACGTAGGTTTCAAGTCGCTCAAGGGGCCCATCGTCGTACCGCTCGCTCTATCCCGACAAGATGCAAATTTGCAAGCCCCGTTAGGACCCTGGCTGCTGCTTTGAATCGCCATACGAACCCGGCGCTCGTAAATCGCACGGATGGCGTTCTCCGTTTCTATCGCCGCGCGCCGTTCAGGTGCACACAACAGTACGTACACGCCGCCGCCCACGCTGCCGTCGCCGAAACCTATTTCAGGAATAATGCTCGCGCTATCTGTCCCTGATAGGAGCGACAGACTATAGCTCGTCCGTAATAGGCATCCCTGAGTAATTCTCCCGTGTGTCTCCCGAAAGGCATCCGGCGTGACCCACGAAAATTGAAGTTACGCGGTGGACCGTATCGAAGCGGATCGGCTTGACTCTGCATGCCCGCCACGTCACGCCTGCATTGTTGTTCTCGGTTAACCACAGGGACAAACGAATAATCTCAGAAGACGCGGCGCGCTCAATTCCGGTCGGACGCAACCGCGAGACGCACAGGTATTCGATGTCTCTCGTAAAAAGAAACGAAAAAAGATCTTGACGGATGAATAAAAAATCCAGCGGTTGTTGGACGTGTTTGGCTAAGATATTACCTTATTTGCTTCAGGATTAACACTCCGTTTTATGAAGAATAATTGTCTTGAATGTTTATTGTAAGACAAAACTCATTCATACGTCCCATCGCGAATCCGAAACGTGTAAATTTTCTGACTTTCAATAATATTTTAAAATTTTTTGTATTTTCATCCTAATTTGGAAATCGTTAAATATTTTGTTGAAAGATCAATTTAGCATAGCGATGTAAATTGCTATTAATGTTGCTGACACTGTTTTTAATTGTTAATAACGTAAATGTGATATATTAAACCTTTTTAATTATCTAGAAAAATTTTGCAAAATTCTCTGATCACTTTCCATTTTCTTGATAATCTCCTGATTTCTCAGATTTCCAGTTTTGTGGCAATCCTGTTTATATAGACATCTCGAAATTAAATTTATTCCGTGACAGTATTTAATATTTACTCGACCGGTGTATATTACATGGAGAAATGATGCGAATGCCAGCGTTGGCGCCTCATCTCGCAGCGAGTAGCTCGATCTTCGCTTCTTAAAGTACTGACTAGCACTGATCGCCACGAGATTAGATGTAGCGTCGTTCTCTGCCGCGCATAATCGTATAAATGTACATAAGGATGATAACATACGGGCTGTTGAGACGAAGCAATGAGCCACGGCATATCGACAACGAACATTCCCGTCGGATGGCAACGGTCTTCGACCTGCGTATCATCATCCCGCCTACTTACGGAAAGCCGCGCGGCGCCAAATCCCCGACGTCGTCGAGTAGAGGAGGCGCAAGAAACGAAGAAAGGAGGAGCGCAAGAACGGAAGAAGGCACGAAAAGCGAAGACGAGCTCACCGGCAGCCGATAGTAACGATGGCGCGTAGCGGATCTCTCTCTTGAAATTGCGACGTCGTGAGTTACTTTGCATGAGAATAGTTCTTACATTGTCGGGCCAGATGGTATGATCGATTTTACAAAGTGGTTGGAAGGGGCAATTTTTCTTTTGTAATACTATGTCAACTTTTGGATCAGCACTGATGCTAGTCCAACGAATACGATTATATCTTATCGTAAATCTCAGAAACTGTCAAAGACGTAGTTGTTAGGTACTTTACTATGTATAAAAGTTATCGTATATACTAAAAGAATAAACCATGCATATAGCAGTAATATATGTGAGCCTTTTTTATTGAAATCTTTCACGATATATCTTTCAAAACTAGTAATAATATATTATATATCATAAATATAAATACCCACCGATATCGTTCCATAAATCTTACGATTAATCGTATCATGCATTATTAAATTAATATGCATGCGCATATACGTAATAATTATACGCACTGTTCAGAAATAAAATATTGATTCATTGAAGTAATATTCACTAATATTTAATATAATTAATATCACTCTCTAAAATCTTTAGTAGAATAACAAAGAGTAACAATTGAGCTAAAAAAGAGCGGCTCAATTGTCAATTTCTAAGAGCGAGATTTCACTCTTTAGAATTAGATTCTACTCCAAAGATTTTAGAAAGTAAATATATATTTCTAAATTATATTACATCCACACTGAAAAAAATACTAAATTTTAATAAATACTTGTTTGAATAGTTTAAGTAAATATTTACTAAATGTAAACACATATTTATTTGATACAAAAACCATTAATTTGATTTAACCCTATCATTTTTTATTGAATAAATATTTATTTAGTTAGTACTATTCAAAGAAATATTATTGAAATTTACTTGAATGAAATTTTTTCACTGCAAATATCTATAGTATATCCCTATGTTTTTCTATTCCGTGCATCTTTGCATGAGTTACAAAATATTCCTGTTCGACGCGCAAGAACGTAAATCATCACGACGATTTCTAACGGTTACAATACCTACGTTCGCTCACGTTCTCGAGACGATGTGAAACGATAGTTTCTCAAGCCGGCGAAAACCGCGCCCGAGTCGGTTCTCGGTAAATCGTCTCGGATTTCCCGGCATATTTTCGCCCCTTTTATTCGCACTCTATGCTTCCTGTAACTTTATGTTCCTCGAGACGAACATCGCTCACCACTCGGCCCCGTATTTCTTACGCCGCTCATATTTTTGCCTTTTACTCGTGTTTCGAGGTTCCTGCGACTTGCATATTCGTCGCAAAGTCGTTCCCGTGACTTTTGTAAGTAAATCATAACCGTATCTTCGTCACTCGCTTTATTTTGCAAAAAAATATGATTGTTCAAATATGTGGCTGGCACTTTACTTATTCATTGCCAACTTCATCCCTGATAAAGAACGCTAAATCGATAGCATTTTACAAACTCAGATATTTATACAAAAATATAAAATTTTTAATTATTTTATTATACTCTCTAAATCTGAATCAGTGAATATATATATATAATAAAATCACTGATATCAGTGATTATCAAGTATGCCACTGGTAATCAGTGAATTAAATGTGAGATTCCTAACCTAGCTAATCTTTATTATGTGATCTAACTAACCTTATTTTAGTGGTTAAATTCAATGAATATGGAATATTGGAAGATTGAAATTAACGTGCAAATATCAGTATTTTAGTCATATATGGTAATGCTCAAATATTTTTTCTTTTTTAATTGAACTTCACTGATTATCAGTGCCAAGTATATCACTGGGTAATTAGTGACTTGTACTTACTTAGATATACATATATATATATTTCTTACTTTATTTAAATAGAGTACAATCATTTTAATTAATACTGATTGTGAAAAAATGTACTAACAAGGGACATGTCACAACTGTCCGGAACCGATTTGATTCTTCCTAAATTATGCTGTTTATTAATTTGATTTCATTCTTTTTTTAATTAGTAATTAATAAATATTTATTTACCATAAGTAAACATTAAGTTACTATTAAAACAAATATAATATTTATTGAAACTTTTATTTTGTCCTTAATGTAAATATTCAAAAGGTTCTAAGACGACTTGGGGATATACGGAGTTATAGTAGACTTCACTCATAAGGGATTAATTTCGCAATTGTATTTATTAACTACAAACGTATCACAATGCGATGGATATATGGATGTATGTTTATGGAGTACGAATGCATTTGCCTGAATTGTAACGTAATCGATAGACACCGGTGTGTCGGTGATAATCATAAGTACTGACAGATTGTTGCTGATTAACACACCTCGCACGAATATCCCGAAGGCATCAATAAAATGCGACACGTAACTCAAATTATTATTCAATAAAACGCGACAATCAAATGAATAAAAAACAGTTTCAATTTCGCTTGAGGGAAATACTTATTCAAATGCCGGAAAACAGAGACATAATTTCGATTACAACAAAAAGGAACGGAAATTGTTATCGTATATATCGAGTATAGCGCGATCAATAGAGAATGATAAACGTTTTCGAAGAGGGAACATTCCTCAGGTATCGTCCTGTCCCAGCTACACGTTGTGACGTGGATGTCATTAATTATTCCGTGACTCCGAACAAACTTTATCCGTGTCTTAAGACATAAATTAAACTTATAAGTTAACAGTCTCCTCGATATTACGTTTTCAACGTATCTTTTATTCTATTAATTAATATTTCCACTGGAAAAGAAATTGCGAGATTACATCCTCAATTGAAGTTAATCCCTTTGTGTCTTTCTGAACCGTCTTTCTGTGTCTAACTGAATTCAAATCGGTTTTCTTGTCTTATCTCCATAATTCTCTTTTACACGAAGCGTCGACTTTTGTATAAAGAACACAATTTAATTTAGTTCGAATTAATAACAGGTCACTTCTCGCCGAAACTGCGAGAATTAACGTTCTTTGTTGCGCGCTGAATGCAGAATGCAATTATTTAAATCTGCAATGACCACTTTCAGATCCTACGTTTGATTTCATATTAAAAAGAACTGTGCTATTCTGGTTAGAGCACTCGATTAATGCATTCGATCGCGATGAATTCGACTGATGATCGCTAAGCGAAATCGCATTGTCGAACAACCGACGCTACGTGCGCGGCGTGCCGTAAGTATTGCATTATATACAGGGTGTTTACTAAATAGCGACACAATTAAAATAAAAAAACACCGATTTTTTTGTATAAAAATAAACCGATTTGCAAAAATTCGTATTAATGCATTTTTATTTACAATTATATCTGGTTCGAATTATGTAGTTTCATTCGTCGTCAAAAGTACAAGCATACACGAGAGGTCAACCACTACGGCAATCAGTATACATTTCTTTAGAAATATATTGCGACAGTACAGTAATAGAACAGGCAATGTTAGCAGTATTAGCAATACGCTAGCAATGTGCTAGCAATATATAGCAGTACATAGCAATACTTGGCGCAATAGGTGGCAATACATAGGAAACAATACTAACAGTACAATAACAATGCTAGCAATGAAGTATATGTCGTATTACCGTAATTAGCAATCACTATACATTCTTTTAATAGTGGTTGACCTCTCAAGCTTACACTAAAAAAGAGGGTTTCATTGAAGTATCTAAAAATTTAGCTCTAGTTACAGATTTGAAAATAATTTTACTTGGATTATCAAAATAATTATAATAATAACTTTACTGAAGTGCAGCTTGAACAAGAAGAAGATATAAATGAAATAGAGGAAGACGTGTGTGCACATCGATAGATGATCGAGGCATCATCAGCATGGTATAACGCAATCTTGTAAAACCTAGATCTAACTACATATATAAAAATAACAACATACATTTTTAGAAAAAAAGCAATACATGATAAAAACGATAATATATGACAAAATTATGTAGGACGCTTAAACTACACTGAAGAAAAATACTGAATTTTAGTAAATATTTATTTGAATAAATATTTATTAATTCTAAGTGAATATTTACTAAATATAAACATAAGTATTTATTTGATACAACAATCATTAATTTGATTTAATTATCATTTTTTATTGAGTAAATATTTATTTACTTAAGTAAACGTTTACTTAGTACTATTCAAAGAAATATATATTAAGATTTAGAGTACATTTTTTTCAATGTAGAGTGAAACTTTTTGCAGCATCAACGCTTCTTGTCATCAACGCTTAACAGTTACATAACTATTTTGATAGTCCAATAAAATTATTCTCAGATCCGTATCTAATTAAATTTTCAATACGTCAGCAAAACTGTTTTTTCTGTGTAATTATAATTAGTATTGTGTACCGATGAACAATACGTATACACGTAAATTGTAATTCCACTATGATTAATCATTAATATATTATGTAACTTCAGTTATTCAGCGTTTAAAACAAGTGGTGCACACAGTTACAAGTGCGGTGATTATTAACAAGCTTCGAGCGCAACAACTTGAGCTGAGAATTATCGAAATGCGCAACTGTTTATATGAGGAAAGTTATCTCGGCATAGATCGGCTTATTGTTAGTCTATTTGCGAAACGAGACTCAACTGTTTCGCAGTTGTGTACCGCCAATTACCAAACACCCTGTATATATGTATCGCATGCGACTCAGATCGTCGCATTAAGCGGCAACGCGGCCTAGAGAGCGCGTTACAAAGCGTTCGATCGGATTAAGCGGCTAATAGGCAGTCTATAATAATAATCTCGACGTAATAACGTAGTATTACGCGAAGGATCGGCCCGAGTACCGTATAATTTCGTCGCCCCATGGTCGCACCCCGCCGCATCGAATGGACCCACTTTAAATCTGCCTTTCGCACGTCGCCGATCCAATAAAAAAAAAAAAGAAATTCAAGCCGCTTGGTTGTAAGCACGACCACAGACTTCTATACTATAAGACCGCTAACTCCCTTATTTACCCAAAAATTGTCTGCAAAAGCTATCTACTATATTCGTGACCTAAAGGTCATACGATATGTACAATGTATTGTTATTGATCGATGTAACAATATATTGTAGCTTCGACGTATCGGACGTATGTAATCTATACATGTATTGATATCCTCCTAACAATGTACATGAATATGAATTCAATATATACTTTTAGGAGCTATGCATTTGAAGCAAGTTAGTGGTGGTCTAAGTAGAAGTCTGTGGGCATGACATTCTCTATCGTCGATTTCGTGATCGAGCGCTCTCGTTTTGTCCTTTTTAGAGGCTGTACTATTCTTTTATTTTAATGTGACTAAAGTTAAATGACCTCATTCGTCGTAACGAGATCGATTTAATTAATTATTCACCGCGGCCGTGCACTATGCGGTTGTGATTGATGAATTATGCGGCTATTAATGCCACTCAGATTATGTATATTTAATGAATCCATATATAACTTACACGTTATTATAATAGAGGGATGCAATTATATAGTGCATATTTCTTAATTATATTATCAAAAAGAACGATTTTGCTGAAGTATCTAAAAATTTAACTAGATAGAGATCTGAAAATAATTTTATTGAAAACTTTATCACAACAATTATATATGGAGGTTAATAGCTTAAGCTGATTGTTAAAATAACAAAATATTTTGCAGTATTATTTCATTATGATTGAGTTTCCTACATAATTATTTTGATTGTAGAATAAAATTATTTTCAGCATCTAGCTGAATTTTTAGATATTTCAATAAAATAGTTCTTTTCGTGTAAAAATTTAGCTGGGGGGATACAAAAAATAATTTTGTTAAATTCTCAAAATTATGTGGAACGCTCAAACTGATTGTGTTGGAATAAAATTAATTTTATACAATAAAATTATTTTCAGATTCGTATCTAACTAAATTTTTTGATATTTCAGCAAGATCATTCTTTTCGTGCAGGTACCATTTTCATAAATTCAGATATTATATTCCTGTAAAAAGTAAAAAGAAAAACAATGCTTAAAATTCATATTTATTTTGCATAATTTATAACGTGGCAGTAAGTGACGGCTCATTTAATATCTGTTAATTCCTAATTCATAAGACTGATATCTTCGCTAAAAGTTTCTCTAATAACTCTCGGTTACAGTAAATTGTATTCTTTTAAATAAAACGAAGGTCTGGCTTTTCTTATACCGCTCAGAGATGGTATGTTTTGTTATCTATGAGAAAAAGGGAAACCTCGATAAGAAGCGCCACGATGAACCCATGGACCTGCGAGAGGCAGTCGTATAAAAATCCGCTGCTTAAGACTTCACTTTTATCTTTTGTCCTCGCCGGTTCCGACCGTAAAAGGGGAAGTTACTCCCGGTAACTCGCCGTTATAATACCCCGAGATTTAATTCGCTGTTATCGGTTCCACTGGTAATTCCATGCTTCGCACGGTATCTCGATCGTCGCGCACACACTGTTACGAGAGCCTCTCGCTCGATAGTTACGTGTTCCACGATGCCTAGATATCTCTCGACCACGGCGAGCGGGTCGATAGTACCTTCTCTACCACCACGGGACGCTAATTTATTATAGCTTTCGGGGGATTTGATCCCTAAACATTATCCGCTCTCCCTCTCCATCCCTCTTTCAGCTCTCGCTCGCCGCGCGCTTCCATAATCTCTCTATCTTCGACAGGGCGGTGTGAAAGCCCGTTTCGAAATCCCAGGTAATCGTCGCGGTCCGCTTCGTCGACGCGCGCGCGCGAGATGCTCTAAAAGTGTTTTCCCAACGCTATTAAGGGCAATAGATCCGTTTTTTTTTTCGGTGAGGATAGTAGGATGTTGATGAAAGAATTTAGTTCAAGAAAAAATTATTCTCGAAATACTCCAATTTTTTTTAGATATGAATAAGTTCTCTTTAAAAATTCAGTATTGATTTATTCAGTTTAGAAATCTGTTCAAAAATTAAATGTTCGTAAATTTATTTGAAAAAATAATACGAGTATTAGAAATGTAATGAATAAGAGATTCTCGTAAAAAATTATACTACAAAACCACTGACAGACTCAAACTTGTTAGTATAGTTTACCAATTTAAATACATCCTATTGAGAGGAGAATTCACGTCGCAAACATTTCTATGGAACGACAGAGATATCTAAAATGTTTGAAACGAACATCTTTCAAAACTTCCTGACAATATTCCCCGAGAAGAATATTCCTGGAATATTCCGAGAATAATTCTCGACCTCGCATCTCCAACGACACGACACTGACTATCGGAGATCGCATTCGACGAAAGACGATCTAGCAAGGAAAACGAAATGGTATCGGTGATGTGTAATCCTGGCAATTACCCAAACTGTGGATCCTCGTTCTCGAGTCCTGCAAAACTAATGATGGAATCTGATCTCCCGTGAGAGACGTACTAACACAGTGGGTTGAAAACGGTCGCATTAACATTATCGCAAATCGACCGATAAATAGCGAGATAAGGGCGTGATCTCGCAATCGTTTTCCGTGCGCCGGTCGCCTGACAACCAGATCGATGCGAGTGAGCTGTCCCGCACACGCCTTTGCTTCCCGTCCCATCGCGAGCCCGTCGATCGGTATCTCGATCGGAACGAATTCCGACCGCGAACTCGGCGACTCGGTAGGATTTCTCCGTCGAGGCGAAAAATCACTTAACCGAAGATCTTATCGGCGCGCGCCGCTCATCGACGAAACGCCTCGGCCGCCGATGCTTTGCGCTGCAACCCACGATAAAGATCCGATTTCCACGAGCCACAATCGGAAAGGACACGCCGCTTCTCCTTGCCGCCACCCTTCGCGAATATCCTTATCAGGTATCTCCGATGGAAAGCCGCGAGGCCTCATCCGCGCCGAATCAGCTTTGCGAGAGGCATTCAGGATACAATCTATTCTTTTCGTATGTCCTTTTATCTCTTCAATACATTTCCTTCTTATATTCTCTCATCTACATACTATCTATATTTTTATTCCATCATAGAAATTGTTATTTTTCGCAGCTGAGAATTTTACGAAACGTTTGTGATAAAGTAAATGAAAAGTCAAATCAATCAAAAATCCTTTTCTAATTGTTTACAAGTCAAAACTACAAAACTGCCAATTTTTAACAAGAAAGAATCGTGAGATACCAAATTATTTTTCGTAATAAATTATTGCATTGTGTATCAAGTATGTAGATTTTCTATTAAAAATGCCAATTAATTCTCTATTTTTCGGATAGAACAGAATGAAATATGTATAAAGAGAATGGAAGCTTCAAGTTTGCGGAGATCTCGACTCAGACTAGTTCTTGAATACTTCAATTATTCTTGGTACTACAGCTTTCCCTGCAGCCTCTTACGTGAAAGGAACACTCGTGTTATATTTCGATAAAGGATATTATTATTATTGTAGCGCATAAGTAATTGTGTTCGTTGCGCAAATATTTTCTCCGTAATCTCCATGTCTCATTATATGGCATAAGAGACTTACAACTTGTTATAATTCGAGAGTTTCTCTTTTCTTTCTTTGTACTCAACCCGCTTCTACCTGCCGTTACCCTTCGACCTCTCGAACCTACCATCGGCTACCTTAGCTGCTCCATACCTCAGTTTTTGTATTACCCTACCATCTGCCTCTCTTTCTTCTCAATATGTCTCGTTCGCATAGCCGTTCACTCTCGACCGCCCATATTTCCCTCGTAGTTTGTCTTCTATACGAGTAAACTCTGTCAGGCAACGAACAGGGGGCGGCTTGCCATCTTGTCTCATTAGGCACGGACCCGTTTCAAGATGACACGCGGGTAGGGCCTGACCAAGCCTCGAAAATTAGGCGCCTACCTACTGCCCGACGCGCCCTTTCCGAGGACATTCGGGTTACTATTAAGTCCATCACACAGAAACTCGACACTCTATGTATAATCGACAAATAACCTGCTTCGATGAAACGAGTAAAGGCTTTGTGAAAGGTATTTAAGACCTTTTTAAAGGGTTCAACACAGCGCGCTCGGATAATCTTATAAATTTTTAACTCCGTTATTTTCAGGAAAATCTTTTTCTATCGTAAATTTAAAAAATTGATTGAATTAACCTGAAATACGTATATAATAACCAACTATTCGATAAAATATGAACAATCTATGATTTTGATTAAAATAGCCAGACAAATTTAGTTGCACGAATTCTGATGAAAATAACAAAACTTTTGATTGCAATACTCTATTCTATTTAATTACTTAATAAAATTAATTTAAGATATATATAGACCGAAATTCTGTTTAATTCTATCAATATTTCTTTAATCATACATGTCAAGTCAATCCAATCATGCTTTTTTATAGTTATAATAATCAGGTACCTAAATATTACTATACATATGGGTTACAATATAACATACTCATCAAATTCTAATCGGTATCACATTGTGTAAATAGGTAAATGTTTTGGTTACAAAATATTTGATTATAATAACCAGAACTTCTATTTACTTCCTCCAAAATTTGCTTAATCAAACATATCTTATTGATTCAACCATAATTTTTTTTCCGCTGAATAATTAATTAATCGAATAAGATAAAAACGAGAAAGATTATTAGATTTTACCTATTTATAAATAAAAGTGATCTCAAAAGAGAAGAATTATATTTTGGGCAATTCAAGATCTTATCTCGATGGATATAATTGAGACTTTTAGATCTACTTTCAGAGAAACGAGTTTTAGTTCATTCATTATATTCTCTGAATAAACCTTCAGGATTTAAGAGCATAATTGCGATCATTGATAGTAGGTTAGGTCTACGAATAAATCCGAACACGTTGCACCTCTTTCAACGCTTCGACTCGAAGAAACCACGCCCAATCTTAAGAGAAAGCGTCACTCGCCTACGCATCATTGATAAATCTCTAGAATATTGTATCAAGAAGCGCACAAAGAACTTTTTTTCTTTTGCTATTTTTACGTACCACGTTTAAGTTAGTTACATTAATTAATACATATGATAATTATTATATTAATTAGTATATATAATAATTTTGCTTTTGTTATGCTTGAATAAACGATATGATCAAATGAAATAAAAGCGAAAGACGCGTGTACGAGAAAATTAATTAACTAACGAAAAAGTTGTTTCATTGCAAACTCAACTTCACCCGTCAAGAGAGATATATATATATATATATATATATGAGATTATATTACCCGTTTTTAATCAAGAGAAAGTTGTATTTAATGATATAAAAAAAGAATACAGATAAAACAAGTTATGATTTCATAAGCAAGCATTAAATAATTAAAATATAAGAAAGATTAATAAAAACATAAATATAAAACACATAATTAACATGTATAAAGATAAGTAAAAAATTCCATGCTGGCGTAAAAGATATTAAATATATTTCACACATTTAAATTGCATTGTACAATCATTTAAAATAGCATACTGCGCGCGATTTATTTTTCTGAATTCATATTTTTCTACATTAATAACACAATACATGAAACATTTATAAATAAACGTAATTTTATTTATGTTGAACGTTAGTTTTATTCTAGGTGGGCACGCGAAGGCACCGATGTTTGTTGTGGATTCTCCATTTTAATTGACCTGAATTAATATTTTTCTATACATTAATAACACAATAGCAATACACAAAATATTTATAAGTAAACGTAATTTTATCTATGTTGAACGTTAGTTTTATTCTTGTTGTCAAATCTATAAGCGAGCACGCGAAAGCATCGATGTTTATTATGCATTCGCCGTTTTAATTGAAAGCAATGCGTATGTTGCGTGATGTGAACACTCGCGGGCTAATCGGGGAACGGAACCGGTCTCGTCGACCGAGAGCGTTGTCGCGCTCGTTCGGTGCTCGTTGGGCCGCTCGTAACGCCGAGGAATGCGAAATGTAATTACAGAAGTATCGCGCTGGAAGGGTCAATCTCCAATTGAACCCCAATTCGGAGCGACCTCGACATCCGCCCGCGCTGAAACGTCGTAATGTTTCTACGGCGCGCATTCGCCTCACCAAACTAAATTTGGTCAAGTCTGACTGTCCAGCGCTGCAGTTTCCATGATTGCTAGGAGAAATATTTCGATCAAGAAACGATTAAATCTACGAGCAAAGTTATTAGAGTTTGGAAGCGTTTCATAGATTCAGCAAAACGCATACAGATTGTTTTTGCTCCTTTATTGATTACTAAAAATGTTTATAAGCGCAGGCAGTTTAAAATGGTCAACATTTTGTTAAAAAATAGCCTGTACTCAATGCTATTTTTACATGATCCGATACATAACATGTCACGTCCATCTCCCTCTCTTTATCGCAAAACATTTGTTCAGTAAACGTGAATGGTATAAAATTTTAGGAGCAAATATTTTTTTAAATGTTAAAGTTTTATGTAAATATTAAATGGTAATGTTTCATCCACAAAAAATGTATATTTGAAACATAAAACTTTAATTAAGTGGACTTTTAATTAAATGTGTGTGTGTGTGTGTGTGTGTGTGTGTGTGTGTGTGTGTGTGTGTGGACGATTATTTTGCATAAAAAAAATTAACTGTGAGTTTTAGTTATATTGAACTATATTGAAATTAAAATTCTCATAAATTGGTAATATTTAAACAGAATTGGATATACATGCATATTAAAAATACAATTTATACATGTGTTGTAATACATTTTTTAAAGGAATGAAAAAAATAATCAATAAAAAGTTACTAGTTTTGTTACGAATTTCCTTAAGCATGAATAAAAATATCTTTAAAAAAAGAAAACAAGCACACTAATTATATGGAAAATTGGCTCCTGAAATTAGGCTTTCACACATAATGTAATTCATAATATGGTAAACAAAAAATATCATAGACACACAGCTCAATAATGGATAACTTTTAAGATGTAATACTTCAAAAATGTAAAACTTATGCTCTGTGAGTACCTTCGATGCCATATTCATTATTGAGTTTTGTGTCTATGGCATCTTTTATTTGTCACATTATAGCAACGTTATATGCTAAAATTCATTTTACCAAATTTTCAATCTATATAATTAGTGTAGCGAGGTCCTTTTTTGAGATAAGACAATTAGTTTTTTTAACACTATTTAAATGGAAATATATATATATATATTCCAGATTACAAAAAGCGATTAAGTCATACAACATAGCGAATTGACATACGGGATCATTGCGTAAATATACCGTCGATAACACGGTATCGAACTGGAAATGAAAACGAAGTTCCCTCCGTTCGAGTGTCAAGTCGCTCGATTCTGTAACGCCGCGACTCGATGAAATCGAGTTCGGCCAAGTTTAGCAGATTGGGTTTCAGAACACCGTAGTTCTAGTGAGTCGTGTTGAGAAAGGACGTTGTTCGGCACACATCCGGATGGATGGTGTGCGATATCGCGAGCGACGGAGCAAGTTAGCCGCAAGTGTGCTCCAGAGGATCGACTCGCTTTATATGTATATCGTATATATCCTTGGATCTCTTAACAACTGTTTCTATACCCATTCGGCACAAAGATCAAGCGTTTCAACATCTTTATTGGAGGTGATGTAACCGTGGCTCAGAATCTTTAAGATCTCACTGCAATTTATTTTCTATAATGAAGCTGCCATAAAACAGTTTTCAAGACTTTTTGACTGTTGTTTCCGTGCACGAAAAAAAAGATTTTGCTGAAGTATCCAAAATTTTAGCTAGATATAAATCTGGAAATAATTTTGTTGGACCATCAAAATAATTTTGTAGGACGCTCAAATTGTTAGAATATCAAAACTTTATGCAACATTACTCGTGCTTGAAATTCCTACATAATTATTTTGCTAATCCAACAAAATTATTTTCAATAATAAAATTGGAAACAAGACAAGTTTATATGAGTACATCACCTAAATACCAGCGCCACTAGACGGTCAAAGTTCTGGAAATATAATCTCAGTTCTGGAAATATAATTTCAAAAATAATTTGAAAATTATTTTCAAATCTGTATTCTATAACTAAATTTTTAGATACTTCAGCAAAATCATTCTTTCCATTTACCTACTATAACATATTCCGATAATATGGAGCAGTATTAAAAATAAAATGTTAATTTTAACTAAAAGACATATAGCTAAAATTAACATTTTATTTTTTACAGTATGTGATTTTTGAAGAAAAAATTAATAATAAAATTTCGTTGTTTTAAATAAAAAAATGTAATTTATGGAATCATTAAACAGAAATTCAAGAAAATATATTGCTAATTTCTCTGAACTAAAAAAAACATTTCCAAATCATCTTAATATGTTATGTATAGTAAAAAAGATACTAAAACGTAAATAATTTAAATACAATAGTATACCTATTATAGAGAAATTTTAAATACCATATTTCAAACATCGGAATATATTACAGAAGATAAAACCTCAAAGTGTCAAATATCTTCAAAGAGAAGAGCAAACTCTTTCATAAATAATCCATGAAAGCTGATGTCACAACTGATCGCAAGTTATCAAGCAAGGTTTTCGACAAATTGTGTAACCGGGCGGAAAAGTACTGACGTGAGCATTCAAGTGATACTCAAATCCAACACTCGCTGATGTGACTTGGGATTCGCCGATTTATTCATAATTGAGATCGATTACGCGTCAGAATGAAAAGCGGAAAGGAAAGTGGATCGAGATTCGCGGTAGAGTTGCGACAGTCGACTCTCGTCGTACGAGAAGCGAATAAGCTGATTTCGGCGGAGTTTAACATGGAATCGCGTCGTTAAGTCGCCCGCCGGACGACGAAGCACGTAAATTATGCACAACAGGTAGTTGCGTAGGTATCTTACCCGATAGTATCCAGGTTCGAGGCAAAGTTCCCGCTAGATGCGGCCAGAGAGAAGCTCTCTCTCTCTCTCTCTACTCATCTCTTTAGTTACTCCTTTTCTCTCTCCGTCTTCGGGGTTTTGAGGCGCGACGCAAGTTAAATTACGTTTACGATTCGCGGCGAACGATGGCGGTGCCTCGAGGAGGCACGCTCGGCGAGCCTTAACGAAGGCCGGTTTACGAAGCCGGTGTGCGCGCACTCGTTGCCGGAGAAACAGAGAAACTTCTCAAAGCGGATAAGTTTTGGTAAAAAAGCTGCCGCGAATGCTGATGATCTCCGTTGGCGAAGTGGGGCTAATTTGTTGGAGCTCGATGATGATTTTCGTGGACACGATAAGATCGATGATAACTTAATGAGTTTTAATTTTTATATAAGAAAAATCAACGTGTGCGATCATAAACGTTTTTCTTTTTTATTATAACAACTAAAAATAATCAGATAAACTTTCGAGCGTCTGAATAAATTATTTTTAAAGTGACTTATATACACGAGAAAACACATGTAAAAATATATTTAAAATAACAAAAATTAGAAATATAAAATAAATATGAAACATCTGAAAAATTTACTGCACGAACGCGTGTATATTCGAAAATTGATATGGATAACCGAACCATTTATTTAAATTGGCCGATATTTAATTAAAATTTCAGCAGAACTACATTTTGCTGACTCGATTTTGTATACACATGACGTATGTACATACATCAAAAGTATTGAAAATAAGAACTGTGTTGCTGTATGTAATTAGCAGAAATGTAACGATCTCATTTGATACGATATAACGACGCGGTAATATATCTCTAATACCTGTAGAATTATCTCACGGTGATTTATCGAGGTACTTTAATTGGAGCCGCAGTACGATTCATTAAAAACCGCAGGACGTACTGACATAAATCGCTACCACTTAATCATTTATGATAGTTAAGCATTAAGTGATATACTTTGCATGTACGTGCTTATGTTACAAAAGAAAGTAGATAAATGAGTTAAAAAATTTAAATGGTCAATTAAGCCAGGACTAATTAAGTAAACACGTGTCTCTCTAATTATTCATCAATCTCATAATCAAATAGAATCATCATAATCAAATAGAATCCTGCCGATAACTTGATAACTTAAGTAATTGTATTTACATCCTAAACATATTTAAACATTTCTCTAAATACATACATTACGCAAAGAGAAGCGGATTTCACCGCGATGTTTCTTATATTTGCCAGCACTTATCTTTTTATATCAAACCATTAAGTTAAATTCTCAGAAATTACACAGAAGATAACAAAGTTCATTAAACGTACATTTAAATTGTATGAAAATTGCTTATCTTTTCCAATTGCAAAATAATGTAATTTCGCGAAACTGTTGAATATAAATTAAAACATTTCGATATAAAATTAATTGCTTGATGTTCATTTCATTCTCCGGAATTATTTTGAATCATAAAGGGTTAAATGGCAATCCCTTGTTGTCTTCTGCTCGAATTAAGCTGACAGACCCGCTGGCGCGAATTGAATTCTGCGCGAGATGCTTTCTTCCCCCACCAGTTTCTTCGAGCAAGACGCGCGTTTTCGTCGGACGTAATCACCATATTAAATTCAATCCACCAAACCCTGATTCGCTTAATCCGATCTCTCGGGTATATTTGCGCGCGCGCGCGCGCGCGCGTGTGTGTGTGTGTGTGTGTGTGTGTGTGTGTGTGTGTGTACATAGTATGACTAGTACGAGGGTACATGCACACCATAGAAAGGTGTGTGCGCCGAGGAGAGACGGGGAGAGAGAGACGGTCTTGTAAAGAAGCAGGACGGAAGCAGGATGAAAGCGAAGAGAAATCTCGGCGGGCGCGATCGATAGTCAAGCTGGATCCTGGTGAGATAACGTCGAGGACGAAGGCCCTCCGAAATAAAGTGCCAGCAATATAACTCGTCCTAGGCGAAGAAAGACGGACTTAAGCCTAGAGGCTTAAGTCGGAGCGAATAATCTCGCTCGCGAGTCTTATCACTCGCGTCAATACACTTACACGCACGCACGTGACTAGATACTCTGGCCATCATCGCGTCTGTGTGCGTGCACGAATCCGTCGGGAAAAACGCGAAGTGTTGAAACGGGGGCGACGTTTTTCGAGCAAGGCGACAAGTTACGGAACTGATACAAATGTCACTGTAAAATTCGGAAATTTTTAGCATTCGATGTAACGGAATGTTTGAAATGTCATATTTTTCAGAAATAACGTATTAGAAATTTGTTACAAATAAATATATCGTATGTTTAAAAAAATCACGTGCTTACTAGAAAGAATACATACACATTTGCGTTAAATTATTTTGAGTTAGATAAAATCTGACTCTTGGGATTTTTTCAACAAAGGAAATATTCTGAGTAGTTTTAATATTTTGTACCTGCTATTTCTTATTGCAAAATGACACTGACTGATGACATTTCAAGATATTATCTTTTGATGGTACGATTTAGGAAACTTGATGGATTTTGTAAAAATATCGATTTAATCTTTACAATGGTTGCAAATATGTATATACAGTGAATGTAAAATACTCTACAATGAATCTTCTTTTATAAAAATACAAAAATTTATAATAAAATTGGATGATCGCGTTGTTATCAGCTACATAAGTTGATTAAAAATTAATATCACAGATGTACCTGATTTTTTAAAACGCCACTAATAAAACAAGATGTAAGCTATTATATTTTTGTCTATATTACTCATTTCTCACATATTTTGTATTATTGTTACTAAATATTGCCTATATTAACTAATAATATAAAATATTGGATGAGGTACGATTTAGACAACCAGTACACATTCGGCAACTCTCCCCTATATCTTGCTATTTTGTCGGGATTATTAACACGATAAAAATCCAAATCAAAAGTGCATAGCATAAAGAAAACGCGAATTCATCGTTAATATACAATGCAAAGTAATCTTTCCAAACCATGGACGCCTGCAAATTATTTCATACATATAAATCACAGTTAGCAACCGCTTTTGAAGATGTTTACAAGGTTTCGTAGTTTGCACGCAGAAGGCTATGTATCTTGCGAGAGAGAAGACAAATTCCCAAACTTGTTCTGTATTTGCTTGCCACCCTGTAACGGGATAATCACGTACGGAAGATGTGCAGAGAAGTGAACAGTAATCGGATTCCTTCTTAGCAATCTTGTAAAATCCACTCGCATATTGGAATGGTTCGTCTGCTATGTTAAAGTCAGATCGTTCGACCGAAAGGACAGACGAAGAGGAATGAAAGAGCCTTATTGCAAAGGCTGATTCTGTGCAACCGCAAAAAAATGTAGGACGTATTATTCAGCAACGAGTTTCTCGGAGAAGTTAATACATAAAAATTTTTGAAGTTATGAAGTGAATTAATCTATAACCAGTTCTGAATCTATATATATAAATTAAGCTTAAAATATAAAGATCCCAGTGGTCGATTGAGCTTCGTTTGTAGGTGATATTTCTCTACTTTTACAGAATATCACATATTTTTTAACTTTATAAATAACTCATGTATTTTTCTAAATAGGCAAATAGTTCTAGAATTGCCCGAGAGATAAATTTAAACACTGTCGAACTTGCATACACCATGCATAATTTCGACAGATTTCGATGTGAATTTTAATATATGTACGTGGATAATCAATATCACCTTGTGACGCGACCATTACTGACGATTACTATCATTACGTGCGTTCATGCTTAATGACGTTGAAATTTGCGTAAATTCAGGATTATCGTAATTTATATTTTTCGAACAAACATCAACGGGGGAAAATACAGCAGTTTAACATATCATGAAAAATTTCGCGGAAATATCCTCAATTTTTTGTAATTATGCGAATTCATGCAAGCAACCAAATGTAATTTCAAAAAATATCTTCCAAAACAAGCGTACACAATGCGAGCCTGTTATTTGCAACGTATATAATGCCCTGCGCGTTCGCATTACGCTCTTCTGAAATATTTCATGCCGCTTAAAGGTTAAAAATGTCTGTAGACGACCAACCAGGCGGAAATTCTGCCGCGCGGTTTATAGTCAACTAAATTATACTCTTTCGCGGATCGTTTTGTTCGCGTGACGGCGTCCGTTCGCGTTCGAACGAGCAAAACGGTTCACGCCGCGCCGTATATCACGCGTCTTTTTCGACGGAAATCTCGGCGTGCTCTCGTATCCCGGAGGGTAACAGCGAAGGGTCGATGAGAATCCCGAGGGTTGGTCGAGAGAAAGAGAACAGGCGGGGGAGAGATAGGGGTAGGTATCCTCGATTCTGTGTACGTATGCGTATGTATGTAAGTGTGTGTATATGTAGGTATGTGTCGCGCTTTTCCCATTCCTCTCTTCCTTCCTTCCTCCTTTCCTTCCTTCCTTCCTTCCTTCCTTCCTTCCTTCCTTCCTTCCTGCGCTTTCACTATGTGTCTCCCTCTTTCCTCTTCCATCCAGTCCTTTCCACGTCCCACTTCGCTTCCCCCAACGGCAGGTTTATTTTATTTCCACGGATACCGTCCGCTGACAGATGCTGCCGCATCGTCGAAAAAGTCTTGGCTTTAAGCACGTGCTCCACATCGTGTGGTCGTGTGCGTGTCACGTTTACGAAGGCATGCCAGAACGGAAATACGACGTGAGAAGAGAGTGCCTGTATGCTCCGGCCTCTTCGCAAGCGTGTCTGTTAATCGACTGTGCGCGTTTACCCTCAACCTTAACATTGAGACAATGAAATTCAACATCTTGTCGACCGAGTTCATTAAGCTCCTTTTAAATGACTTCTTTTTAGACCCACAAGTTAAAAAAAAATCATGAATTTTCATGGCCTTTTCGAAGGCAGATTTAAATTCTATTCGTTCATCCATTTACTTACTTGTTCATTTATTATACATTTTACTTATTTTATCTATTCGAAAAGGACGGTTTTTCTGAAGTATTTAAAAATTTAGATATAGATCTAAAAATAATTTTCTTGGATCATCAAAATAATTATGTATGACGCTCAAACTGAATGTCGAAACTCTTTGTGCTGAAATTTCTATAGGTAATTATTTTGATGGTTCAATAAAATTATTTATTTATATCTACACTAAAAAATTTACTAAATTTTAATAAATATTGGAATAGTTTTAACAATAAACAAATATTTATTAAATGTAAATACATATCATTTGATATAAAAACCATTAATTTGATTTAACCATCGTTTTTTTATTGAATAAATATTTATTTACTATGAATAAATGTTTACTTAGTGCTATTCAAAGAAATGTATTAAGATTTAGTAAATATTTTCTTCAATGTAGCAACATTTTTAGATACTTCAGCAAAATAATTCTTTCTGTGTATTTACAATTTATAAGCGCTATCTATTTCAATAAAATTCAGACAAAGCTCTTTTCTCGGAGATTTTTATGAGAAGTGTCCTTCCGTTAATTCTCCAGCACAAAATACCAGGATTTTGCTGACAACATGGCAAACACTTGCACCCAAGCGTTTTAATGCGCGGAGCGTTTTCTAATTAAACCGATAAATCGTGCTCGAAGTCTCGATAAGAATCCTCGGTATTCCGTGCACCGCGTATCCTCGTCTTCTTCGCAGCGATCGCAACGCTTCCGTCGTACCCTCCATTTTTCTCTCTTTTCTTCTGGGCGACCTTCTTAGTACGACGTTTATCCTTTAGGCAGCGCCGAGAGAACGCGGCAGATTGCCATCCACGGCGAAATCGCAGATAAGCCCGGGCGAGGGCACGTCTCGTTCGTTTGATCGTGCATCCCGACGTGCCGCTCAGGAATGGCAATATACCGCGTTGCAAACGTCGACCTTCGTGATTCGCCGGAATTCGTTTAAATTAAATCCCACCGGCAGAAACGGTATGTGAGTGCGCGTACAAAACCAACGAATTGCACGAGTGAGCGGAGAAAGTGTGGCCCTCAAATTCGCTCGGCCGCCGCTACAGCGAGGGCGGAAAAAAAAGAGCAAATCCAAGAACCGGAGAAAGTAGAATGCAAATAAACGCCGTGCTAGTGTATTTAGCTAGAACGTGTAACGGAATACCGAACAACCGCTGGCATTCGAATCTAACTTGGCTCGAAGGAAATCATTGACACGTATAGATGATACTTCGTAATAGTACTTCGCGTCGAATCCAAGTCCTTTCCCAGACACACCCGTTGTAAAAGGGAAAGAATTTGACGCGCATAAAGATAAGGCGTACGTTATATTACGTGTAATAGCGTTAATAAAGTTATCGCCCGTTTGTATCTCCCACTTAATCTCCAATTTATTCCTGTTCTTCGCGTTTTATGTGCTGATACTCATCGGTATGCATCTTTTTTTTCGTCGATACTGCATGTGTATCTCGTATGTAAAGTGTTAAAGAAATATACGTGATGCGGCATTTTTCAAAAAAATGCGTGGATTGCACCAGGAAAATAACACAAAGCGTTATGTTATGTAATATCTCACACACACACACACACCAGTCATCAATTTCAATGAGATGTATTATTTAAATCTGTATTAAATGACTCAAACTGTAGAAATACAAATTACACGGTTACTCAATTCCAGCCTTTTTATATCAATTCCAGAAAACCAATATTATCGCTACGTGCAGAATGTAGTATGACGTGACAAAACGTAAGCTCGCCTGATAATAGTATCTAGTCCCTTAAAACTCTTTTCCCTCAAAACCTTGTTTTGCGACGAGGAAGTTAGTGTAAGAATGGGTACGGTCTATACTCGACGAGTTTTACTGTTCGACAGCGATTCGTGAAAGTACATAAAACTTCGATGCGGGACTGGCTATTAATGAAGATTCAGTCAAAAGTTTTATTTTACGAAAACAATTCTCGATAAAATTCTCCGGTGACCATCTAAAAATTGAGAATGACACGATGGAATGCTACATTAGAATTTTATTCTCCGAGGAGACGGATCTTTTCGATAATAAAACTGGAGCGAATACAGATTCTTCAAGGGAGAGGCAATTCGAAAGTTTCCTTCTCCGAGAGTGACTTTCCGTGGAAGAATTTGAATCGGATGGAGGAAATGGAGTAACACTTTAACCCTAAACACGATCAAATTTCCTCTGAGATGCATCTCCGTTTCTTATATATCTTTCAACTTTACTATTTTTTTTACAATTAAAATATTTTCGTTTACATTTAAACATTTAAAATATACTTGGTTTGCAATTAAAATATTTTTTAATATTAATGTATATTATATTCATATCAGATCGTTTTATGAATTCATTACCGTATATCTAAGGCAATAAGAAACTCCAATGAAATTATATATCACTAATGAATCTGCCAAGACATCGCGACACATGTATCTCACGGGGATATTAAACAAACATATAACAGCAAATCAACTTGACAGATAAGTCTATAGAATTTGAAAGCGATCTCTATCTATAATAAAATTCTAAATTACAACCTTAAAAAAACATGTCTAAAGTCTATCAAAGTTTGACGATCGATGCGAGATATTCCTATCTGTTTGGCGACCCGGATCTGTCTAATTAAGAACGTTCTCGTTCGAGAAGACGACAGCGAACTACTAATCGCGTGCTCTCCTATCCATCATACTGCGCGTATGCCGGAGATATGAAACATGACATAGCTGTTAAACGAACGAAAAGCGCGACTGCTCTCGACAATACTTCTTGCAACTTGACGATGTTCCGTAGGAAGTCCGCCATACACGGATCTATGTCATTTTTCAACAAGATGATTTTTAAACAATTCAGTATACTCTTCCTTCACAGGCTTCATTAAAACATCCTTTGCGATGACTTGTAGGTATATAAAATCACACACACAAACCAAACTGTCGTGTCTAATCCCGTATGTTGGCTAATTATTCGAAATAAAATATTTAGATATAAACTTTCACAAATGTATATATTTTAAAAATAGTGTACTACTGCAGATGTGATTAAATAGTAGAATCCTGTTCTTCATTTCAAAGTTCGACTTTTTATTAAATATTCGTATAACAGCTATTTAAACAGACATTTTTTAAGTTGAAAAAAAAATGATATTAAATTAGATTCTTGCTTATCATAAAAGAGGTATTTAATTTAGATCATTTATATATAAATACTTCGAAATTTTTTATATACTATATATGTAGTTGCATATATATAGTAACATATTTGTAGTCCTTCAAACTACGCGCCGAATTGGTTTTCCGGACTTATAAACGCAATTAAACTACTGGAATAATATCACGAATTAAATTAAATTGACAAGCAATTCTTAAATAATTTTGATGCACAATCAGGCATTATATTAGCAAGATGTTATTGTGCTGGAAAACTGTAAATAAATTTATTGCGAAAAATATTACCTCGGTCGGGAGTCGAATCCGACTTTGAAAAAATCTCTATGGAGAAGTGAAAAGGAAAGTGCTATTTTACATATTTTATAAACTCGAAAATACGATGCCGCTACTTTTGCGGAAACATGGTTTACACGATTCGCTTGCTCTGTGTGTTAAATAATATTCAGCACAATTGCCAATAATGAAACGCGTAAATTCGACCTAAGTTGTACAAACTCGTGCACTTCTCGCCTTCTTCTCGCATTAATGATCCCTTGCGAGTATAACGATGGACCTGACGTTACATACATTATCAGGAGAAGAGAGCAGGGAGGGCGGGGAAGAGTGCACAGCTCGAGTCAAGTTGCAGCTCGTTACTCGTTCGTAGCTGCGAGAGAATTCCGCCGTTGCAGAATGCTCAGCGCAGCGATCGGCGAACACAGTTTAACATCCATCGGGATGCTGAATGTAACACGTAGATGGAATAAAGAGCCGGTTTTATTTTCCCATCTGCGCATTGCGGTACGCTGCGTGAATTGAAGCGGCAATGAAGCTTTTCCATCTGCTCCGCATTGGAATGCGTGAGATAATGTGAAGGAAAAAGAAACATGCAGATTATGCATATTAATAGTTTCCTGACGGAATTTTTTTACATAGAATGTAAAAGAGAAGAAAAGAGAGAGAGAGAGAGGGAGAGATTATTCTCTCCCCGTTCCCTCTCTTATTTCCTATTTATCTAGTAACAAAACTGTTTTTACTGCAAATTCAATCCCATGTAATAAGCGATGTAATAAGTATGATAATAGTTCTTTATTTCAAGTAGTTGTCCTTTAGATTTATTAATTTTTTCAAAACTTAGTTTTGCCCTTTATTTTGATAATATACGGGAAATTCTTTTCTAATTAAAGAGCATCCCAATGTTTAATATACTAATAAGCGAATTTCGATGATCGCAATTACTTCGCAATTTTCCTAGACATCCATCCAATTACTGTCTAATATCATTTTCATTAGTTGTAACATTACTACGTAAGAAATGGACAAACACTTGATAATTTTATTCAGTAGACGAAGCATCAGTTTTTCTGATAAAAATATAGTATTTTTCTCCTCTGTAAGATCATACCAATAAATCAGAGATACTTGACTCTATTCACAGTGATAAGTCACGAAAACGCCCAATGGAAAGAAGAACCACATCGAAGAAACTCTGTTCTCTCCGTATTTCATTGGTTGTCGCGGAATTCGCTTTGCAAAACGCGTACGCGTAACTTATGGCCCCGATGTAGACAAAGATATCTCGGTAGCGACGAGAGACTGGTGAAAATTCCGCTTTGATACTCTCAATATCGCGAGCGGTGGCGACGACGCGCCGAATGTTTGGGTAAATAAATCTCGATAAATAGCGAACGGAGATTTACGAGAGGATCGCAAAACCGTGAGCGGCCGCGCGCCCTCGAATGCAATATGTATCGCGTGCGCGTGGTGCATCTTTTACGAGATATCCACGCTTTATCGGAGTCGAATATCCCTATAAAGAACTCAACGGTGCGTCCGCGATATCGGCAGTTAAGCAAACTCTCGGAATTCATAACTCGTAAGTACCGTCGGAGAGCCTGCGAAGAATGATCCTGCCTATCCCACTTTCATAAATTATCCGTTAAATGGCTTCGTGTATCAAGAATGGCTTTCATGGAGTTTACTTGCGAAATTAGTAAGTGAAAATGGATCGAGAAAAGTTCAACATAAATGAATAAATAGGGTCATATTCAGCCAAGGCAGTTAAAGTGATACTATTTTGATCAATTAAGAGAAATAATTATATTTTCGGTCAAAGCGGATCTTAGTTCTTAAGTATTTCAGTGTGAAATATACTGAACATACATTGAAACGTAATCATGAACAGAACTAGAGTAGTATAATATTAAATTGGCAAGCAATTTAATAATTTTGATGCTAATAAGCTTACAAAAATATTAATATAATTTAATATCAATAAGAATCTTAAAAACTATGAATAATTTATTGCAAAAAATATTACTCAGCTGGGATAATATTTTGGTAATAATAATGCTTAATAATATTTTTGTGCAAATTTTTACAATTTTCCAATTCAAATGCGAACTGTACCAATTTGTCGGTCTTGAAACACAGTCCTAAACTAAAGCTGGAGTACGTAATATCACAAGTAATTTAATAGTACTGACGCTAATGAGCATCTTTGAAACCTTGTAAAGAATTTATTGCAAAAAATTACTTCAAATGTCGATGCGATTGAAAATAAGTGCAATTTTATTTTGGCGCAGTTAAAAATTAATCGAGCGAATTTCAGAATATAAATACGGTTTTCATCGATTATGAGAGTGCATTATTGTTTCGACGGTTGCCGTTCATCAATCACGACGCGACGTTAGCGCAACGTATATTTTCGTTTCACGTGCCTCATGAACATATTTCTAGCACGGCGAGCGTAACATTAGCCCGAGCGTAAAAATGATTTATAATTCGAGCAACGTTTACTTTAATCCCGCGCTGCTTAAATTTCATTATTCAACCTCCGGTTTTATTCCCACGGCAATTTATGCATTATATTTATTGATTACTAGATGACAGATAATTTTATTGAACAAAGTATGTACTCGCTCGATTTATATATCGAGGCGTTCAATTCGTTTATTATCCGAAGATCATACCCCATGTTCCCAGAGAAGCTGACGAGCAGGCTCGTCACATCGAATATTTCCCGCGACCTGACGCTGTAACGAGCCACACCACGATCCGGCGATCGATTATCCGGGCGTTACGTTCGTATGCTCATCGAGTGTTAAATCGGCGCAATGTCACGCAGAAGGACGTCGTGTCGTACGACGTCTGGTACAGCCAGGGACACGGACGCGCGTGCACGCACGAATGCGTGCGAACGAGTCTCACGGCAGCAGCGTCAACCTGATCGCTCATCATGACAGCAGACCTTTGATAAAATAAAGAGAAGATTGCGAAGTTTGAGAAACAAACTTGTGAGTATTCTCGTTTCTGCTTAACGCATCATTTGATATCAAAATATAGTTGTCTGATCGTATATATGAAAGTGCATAATTTCGTAGAACGAGAATCGGCGTGTTTAACAAGCGTGTTTAACGATAAATGTGCGATTAGATTAATCAAAGGTCTAGGTTCTCATTTTCATACAGCATCGCACGTACTGCTAAATGCGGTCATACAATCTCTAATTTTCCATTCGGCACAAAGAGCACATTCGATGCAATGTGACAATTCAACGATGCAAGAATCAAATATCGCATAATACATGATTGGGTAGATCAAAAGCCATTATTCACCTCACTTAATATTTTCGTTTAACTCTAAAATGCTATCGATATGTAAATTTTACGTACACTGAAAAAAATGTATGTAATTTTACATGGAGATTACATGTTCATAACTGGAAAATTGCCTAAATATGATTGGAAATTAGAAATTTCCAGTAAATTTCCAAGCATATTTATGTAATTTAGATAATTTTCCAGTCATATACATCGCGATATCTCCACTCGTAGGGCACGTAGAAAAAAAATTAAAATACTTAATTATACGTCCAAGCGGTAGCTATCGATTGAGCGTATATAGAATTCGATCAGTGCAGCCGTTATTGAGAATCCGATAATCTCAAACCCCCCGCAACTCGCCGGTTCGCGTAAAGGAGGCACGGCAGTGTCGCTGCGCTTGGCTTAACGCCGAGACACTACCGTGTCTCCAGATATAATTTTCATGTAAAATTACATGCATTTTTTTCAATGTACAAGTGTGCAAGTCATTGAACCTCTAAACTGCTTTGATTGTTCATTATGAGGTCCAACCTACCATGCTAAAAGTTAGGACAAGTGAAAACAAAATTCTATCCATTTTATATGTATCAGTTTGGACTCCCTGATAGTCAATATTGTAACAGAGAGCGTGATAAGTGATTTCCATTTGTAAGTAGTTTTGTTATTATATATTATATTAATTTAAATGTGTAAGGAGATACACAATTAAACTACATATTCCATATAATTTCAAGACTGAATTTGATAGTGTGCTTATTTTTTTCTTTTAATTTAATAATTAGGTTATTTATATTTATTTTATATTTATATTATTTACCTTTATTTTGTCACTAAAAGTATGAAATATATAAAAAACTTATGCTACATTAATTAATTAAGGCTTTTCTTGTAAAATTTACATGTTGATAGCAATACTATATTACTTAATAGCGATAATTTAGGGCTGGAAAAAAATTATTATTCGTTTGATTTAAAAATTTCTCTAAAACCAGAAAATTATTATTCGTTTGATACACAAACCTTCCTAAAAAGGAATCTTAGCGCAGTTGTAGCGAATGATAATTGTTCTTTGAATTCCACTGTAATTTATCTGACAGGGGGCTCGCGCTCATTTCGAGAGAGATGAGCGTGAGATGAGAGACATACAGGCATGTTTAGTGTTGAACGCACGGTGAGAATCAAGAGACAAAACCACGAGGGCGACGTGGCGCGGCACCTACGCGCTCGCACGCCGCCGATTGTCAATGAATGACCGAGCCGTCATTAGTTCGTCGGCGTGGTCAATGGATTCATTGCTGCCTGTTACGACGTCAAATCCTCTTGTACGATAATCTAGCAATAATGAGAGCTCGTTAAAGAAGGCCGACGCGTAACGGGCCCTGTACAAGCCATTCCGCCAACGAGGATCGATGCGATTACACGTGACGCGTTCTCCATTTGTTCCCGCGAGACCCACCCTCGATTCGTGTATCTCTCTCTCTCTCTCTCTCTCTCTCTCTCTCTCTCTCTCTCTCTCTCTCATTTTTTCCTTTCCTGATTCTTACTGTCGATTTTGGGGATTTTCGAATTTATTCGAATTCATATCATTGAATCACGAGACTTACGACTTCCTTTAATGTCATGTTGATATTAGATGTGTTTATTGATCAAATAAAAAATTCTGAAAAAATTTCAGATTTTCCTATATTGTACTTGAAAAAAAAAAAATACAAACTTTGGTGGCGATTTAGAACTGGGATCAAAAATTATTTCAATACGTAGACATGTTTTTAAAAAATAATTAAAATAAAAAATGAGAAAAAATTTTATTTAACTAGAAAATTGTAAATATATAACTTTGTTAAATATTGTATAAATATTGAATTGTTTTATACGTATATAACATTTATTTTTATATAGAAAATATAAATTTCCCATTCCAACCATTTTTTTGCAAAAACTATATATAAAAATATACAAGTATATTTGTATATTTGTATACCTGGTACATTTTTTAGCAAAAATAACATTATTAAATTATAATCTTTTATTTAAGAAACATATCAAAATAATTTTTCGAAGTGATAACAATGGAAATTGCGACAAAACACATAATAAAATAATATAAAAATATTGTAAGTATATATGAAAAGATCATCGTTTTCTTTCTCTGTCCCTGGAAAAATCCTCTCTAAAAAATAATTCCCTCCTATCAGGAAAGGAATCCTCTAAGACTCAAACTCTATGAATTCTCTAATATTCCACTGTGATTGTAAATAAGAAATTAGAAATTTTATGATGGAAAAAAATTTCACATTTTCTATGAAAACGGCATCTGTCATCGATGCGAAAGAACGATTTCACAACATCCATCTCCTCTCTTTTTGATTTTTAGGGCACGATTTTGTCGCTTTTTTATTCCGAATTGCTGTGAATTCGGGTCCCACGAATCACATGTTTTCTGCGATTTTACGGTAGGTCGAGGCAGCTGCGGTCCATGCAATCTGGACGACACGCTTCCGGAATGCGATGACCGAGTTTTCGTTGCCGACACATCGGAATCGCATCGCCGGCTATTTTGCCGAATATAAGCACTCATGGACTGCTAGGTTTCCGTAAAGTGAATTATATCTCTCAGCGCGTGGTCAGGAATAGTTTTAGTGCCCTTATAGCACCGCCGCGTGTTCACAACTACCATTTCGCAGCTCTCGTCGATTAATCGCCTTGGAGTTCACGGATTCGGGATGAAAGTGGCGACGATAATCGCTTCTGCTCTCTCATTAAATAACTTGCGGGAATTTTCGCTTCTCTCTCTCTCTCTCTCTCTCTTTCTCTCTCAGTCTCTATATATCTGGCGGAAATCATCGTAACGCATGTATGTAAATCTGATAAATGCACTATAGCTCAATGATATTCACATTGCATTCGTATTTTCCGATATTCCGAACCGGGTTGCCGACAGCCGGATAATATTATCGATATCGCCGAAAAACGAACGCCAGAATGCCCGACAGATCGGGGGTATTTCGGTTGTTAATGCGAAAATATTCAAACCTGATATCGGGCCGCGTCGCCACTTTTAGAGCCGCGTCCGAATTTACTCTACAGTCACCACGCATGCGACAGGTGCGCGAATTTTATCCTCGATTTACGTCGCGCAGAACTGATCGACGGGAAATATGTTTCTATTATCGTCCACGCAGGTTTCACCGGCGCAAGTTAATTCCACATGATTTGACGTTTGCTTCGTTGTTAAAATAACGCGACCGCGCTCGTCTGAAATTACGTCGACGTCGCCAACACGATCCTCTGGATTTCTGTCGTAAATGGCAACTATGCGTACTTCGGACTAATTGTCATCATAAGTCTGTAACACGTAGTTGTACGTGCGCGCAGGTGTGCCTTATTAAAACGACATTACCAATTCTTCAAATATCACAAGTTTTTAACTCTCCGTTAGCCCCCCGTATGGAATTTTACACCGGCCATCGACAACTTGAGTCTTTGAGTTTCAGTGCAAATTTTTATATTATTCTGAACTAGGTATATAAAAGTCTGGAAAATTCTTGTGAAAGCTTTATCAGCTAATTTTTACTATCGTAGAAGTCGAAATGTATTTTACTTCTTTTTAATTCTTGTGAAAGAATATGTTCTTTGATAACAAGTTTTTACTATCATATACTGAAAAAAATGCATGTAATTTTACATGGAAAATTATCTTCCTATTTTTCATTGTAGAAGTCGGAATGTATTTTACTAATTTTTTATAGATATAAAGTTATCTATCAGAGAATTTACAATCAAAACATCGACTGTGCCTTCAAAGTCCAACTTGGTCAATAGAGAGTTAAGGATAAAGAGCCAAACGATATCTTATACCCTCTAAGATAATGAAGAAAATGAAAGAAGGATCGCACATTCTCTCTTAACTGCAAATTCTTTGAAGATTCTAGGAGCGATCTTATTTTAGTAAAAGATATGATCAAACACCGTCTTTCTACCATCACGTTTGTTTCCATCTTCTAAATCTCAAGAACAAAACAGCTACTTGATATTACCCTAATATCTCTCCGCGAGCGGATGACGCTTTATTTTCACTTGGCGATCAAAGTGAGATATATACCGACTCCGCATGCTGTCGTAAATCTTTCTCACTTTACGCTTTATCTCCTCGACAACCAAGGTGTCGTTCTAATGCGCATCGGGCAGATGTGACTACCGCTATGCGCTCTCCGCGAAAACGTCCTTGCACGCCGGCTCAATTCCACGCTCTCACCTCGTCAACGATCGCGCAAACCGGCCTCGTTCGGACAGATCTGAACATGCAAATTTGTCGCTGGTTCGCGTGGATGTACGATAGATCATGATACGCCGTTCAACACGCGACGTGTGTAGGCGTCGACGCGACGCCGCGCTCAGGTAGTCGCATTATTCGCACGTCCACGAATCCAATGATGAGTCATCATGTTCGTAAATTTATTCGACGTTGCGATACACCTATGCCGAAGTCTGTGTGTCAACCGGCTGGCGATGCAGCGGTACGATAGTGTATACGCTGGAATACCTGTCGAGCGAGCGACAGAGGACGACGTGGCTAAATCGGGAATAAGGGTTGAATGGACGGCGATGGGATAAGGTGCACATGTTATGGAACATCTCGTTTCGAACGCCATAGGAAGTTCGCTATCGCTCAGTACATTCGTATTCATATCGGTATATCTAACGTTAAGTGTGCGACTGCCTGATTCTGGCAATGAGTTTATCTCATGCAGACTTATCTCATATAACTCTTGATCCTAGCAGACAGTTACTGTAAAGGGCTTCAAGAGGCTTCTAACGTTATCCAACTGCTTGCATCTTGCATTAAAATGGATTGTCATAACTGTCGTTTATGTCTTGCTTTATAAATTTATCAGTTCTTGTAAATTGCAAAGAAAGAGAGTTCGTATCACGAAGAGTGTTCGACCTAGCGCTTTGACATAATATTACATTAAATAATGCATGCTGCATACAGAGTATCTCAAACAGTTAATGGCAAATTCCTGAGATTATTTCGAAACGAAAATCCTAGTACTAAAATGTCGAGGTCAACATCAAGGTGTTTTCTAGCATTAATTTTGTTCTCCTTTTCATTATCACATTTTCACTATTTTGCAATGTGCCATAAGTACAAATTTGTTCCATTAGTTCCATTAAATCCTTCTCATTTAAAAACTACTATACACTGTTAAATCTGTAGTGTCAGATTTAACTTAACGTGAGTCGCTACTCCTCCTACTTAATTATATCGTTATATTATACTAAAATACATTGTACAGTGTCAAATATAATAATTGTTTTAGTATAACATAACGATATAATTAAGTAGGAGCAGTAGCGACTCACGTTAGGTTAAATTTGACGCTATAGATTTAACAGTGTAGCCTTAATAATTTAATATTAGGATTTTCGTCTCGACATAATCTCAGAAATTTGCCAATGGCTGTCACAATGAGTCTGAGACACCCTGTATATATCTATATATTATACCCATGTACCTATATTTATATATTAATTTAGTAATCATGTTTTTCAGAAGTGTATAGTAATATTAACGATATATTTTATAAATAAATGTTGAATGTTTGCAAACAAACATTAATCATAATTTATTATAACAATAACTCTAATTAATTTAAAAATAAATTAATTAAAGTAAAAAAAATAATAAACTCTAATTAATTTAGTTCGACAAATTATTGTTATATAAATCGTTCAATATGTTAAATGAATTTCTATTTTCTTTCTTCCTTAAAAATGCTGGTTTTTCATACAGCAAAATGGATGAATATAATACTGAAAGCAACCTGCCACAAAACAGAGCATTATGCCCCGAAGGGTTAAGACCCCTCGAAGAAAGGGTGTGTTTAAAATAAGGGTGTGTCGCGTAGGATTACTTTGCCATTAACTTCAAGCCATGAGGGTAGAATATTGCCGCTGCTTTGTTCTTTCGCAGCTCGATGCTCGAGTTAATATAAAACTAACACAGTATAATATGTAAAGATGTATAACCTTTAAATATCGCCCTCGCCAAGTTACGTAACTCTTTAACTTATATATACTTTTAACTATACATATTTATCACCTGCACGCTATACCTCTATAATTTATCTCTGATACTATAAAATTATAAAAAAGCACGACTTAGAATAAAATCGAATAGTGGAAAGAAGTTTTTTTTTTTAACGCAGCCACGAGGATTTATAACATGATTCGTTCTCTCGACGTTGCAGGTTGACATTCGTTGAGTCCGGTATTGGAGCGGCGTGTGCGGTACGTTCAAAATTGTGCCGCTGAATCGCGACGTGCATTAATGCACAATGCCTGAGATATACAACATGCGCGTCATACCTAAGCGCGTGTCTGTGTGCGGCCTGCATGCCGATGCGGTAGCCGTTCCATCCCTCTCTCCATCGAGGTATGCATTTCGCGAGCTGCAGCTGCAGGGAAGGCGAAGTCCCGAACAATAACCGTGAGTCCAACAATCACCGCGGGTGGAATCCTGATGAAATAATGCCGTGGTGGGCCAGGTTGGGGATTGGATCCGGCTTGATTTTTATCCCCGTGAAACGTATCGCGAAGCCATGTACATATATTGCGTCCTAAATATTGTGAACATGTTCGGCCGCTCGCCGGGCGAATGAAGATTCATTTTCAGTCTGTCATTATACACGCTAACTTAACAAGAAGCTTTTACCATCATAAATAAATTTGAATTAAGTTTGGCTTTTCCACGCAGCTTAGGACTAATTATGTAGATCTTACTTATCAACGCGAAAGCAGAGCCCAACTCATAATCTTCAGAATAATTAGTACGAATTAATTAGACTTATCCTTTCCACCGTGGGAGCTCGTGCGATCCGCAAATTTTATGTTGCCAACAAGTCGGGCACAAAATACGATCAAACGAGCCAGCTTGTTATGTTGGCCAAGTTGATTTTTGCAATATGCAAATTAATTGAGCCTGGCACTCGTGACGCTTATCGGTAAATTGCAAGGTAAAGTTTCAAATTACACGATGTTAGCGTTCGCGTAGAAAGATACTTGGCGTTGAACCGAGTCACGCGAGAAACGGCCGCGAACCAAATCACAGTTTTGCGTGAAGCTATGATGAAATGCGGCGGCGCGACACGTTATTTGCTTTCAACGACTCTTTGCGGTACGCAAATTAATTGATTACACCTCACTGAGATGTCTATCTAACTGCTATTTGAGATCTCGAATTATCATAATAGCTTTCGAGAGCCGCCATCGGGCATCGACCAAGCCTGCCTTTCCACGCGATCGAGTACAATGAGACATATTATTTCGCTCTTCGTGGAGTTTTGCGGTATGTGCATCGATAAACACTTAAAACGACCATGCAGCTGTCTCGCTTAATTTCCAATTACGTGCACAGAAAAAAGTATTTGTCGTGTGCTACATATTACTGTACATTACAAGAGTCAAGTATTCTCCGAAGTACGATTTATATAACGCGAGAGAGACTACTGGCTATTCTAGAGTATTACCCCACATATTTTATCAGACACGTAAGTTATACATGTACGCGATATGCAAAATGTTTCAAGAGTTATTATGCTTTTCTTCATGTATAAATGTCTTAACCAATTTAGAAAGTATAAAAATACATTGATCATTAATATAATAGAAGCTTTCGAGAGATAAAATCTTCTAATTTCAAATTTCATTCCAACATAATTTTTATAATGATTAGTAATTACACTTAATTTCGCGTGTTAAGAAGATTACATCAATAAAATAAAGATAACATCAATAAAATTCTCAAGAGAAATTAATTGAACGCCGAGTTCCCGAGTAAACTTTCATTTAGTTCACACTAATTTCCATCAAGTACAAGGAGTGATGAGCAAACCGTATGCATTGTCCAGAAACGTCGTCATTCAGATATTATTCCTCCTCGAGATTGCATTCCGCGCTCCCAATATTTTGCACCTGTATTGCACTGTGCTAAATACCGTTCAAGACAGCGTACCATCTCCACCAATGAATTCCAAGATACAGTTGCGGCGCACAGAACACAGAAACGGATTCGCGGCATGTATATAATAGCGTCGAACGGCCGATCGATCGATTGCGGCGTAGCCATAGAAACGATCCGCCGTCCTTGATGATCGATGAATAGTGCGCGATTGCATGGATGGTCTATTGCACGCTAGGTCCTGTCAGCGACCGTAACATCGTGTGTATTCCTCGGGACCCGCTCCTCGTCTCCTCGTCTCCACGTCTCGTCTCGTCTCGTCTCGTCGTTATCGCGTCGAGGAAACTGTTATGCCTTCGGGGTTGTGTTACCCGAGACAGTGGAAAGATAGCCTGTCTAGATACCACCCGACCGAGGAAACGCGGCCCGAAGGAAACATTTGTCTCACCGACTCCGATAATAATTCGCGCCGCTGAAATTCGCTGAGCTTTCGGATTCGTCGTCGCGAAATCGAGAAACGATCCCCGGGTTTCAATGCTGAATTCGCACACGGAAGAATAACGATTGTTTTGAAACGGTAGGGAGAGATCATATGGAACGTTTCAAATTACAGTGGCGTTATCGAGAATAAAAAATTGCTTTTCGATTAATTCAAATCGGAGTTGCTTTTGTTACTTCCATAAAAGCTTAAGTGCTTTTAATATAGAACGTTTCCGCAAAGCAAAGCCTACTCTCTCTACAAATAATCCGACTCAAATTGGATTCAAAGAATCTGTAGATGAAAGAACATCCGCTGACGGGATACTGTATATTACGCCATCGTTTAAACTTTAAACACTTGCATTGACTTCAGTAAGGTCAGGAAGATCCCAATTGACAGTGACGATGCATTCACTGCAACCGAGGCAGTACGCAAGCTACGAGTAACTCGGACGATTACGCCTCGCTTTCACGTGCGGCTGTCATAAATGAGCTAATTGCAGGGCCAGAATTAACGACAAACGGCGCGCATAGAAGCGACCGCACTGGTTAAATTCTGATTTGACTTGCATACGCGACAATTTCCACGCATTCTGCGATTTTATAAACCGCAAACGTGTCGGTACATTGCGCTTATCTACTGGGTGTGCAAAACCTATCGCTCTTTCGCTCACGCATTAAAATTTTGATCAATTTAATTATTTTATCAATGTACCAGTGCCCGAGTAGCAATTTCGAATTAAAAACAGTAAAAATTTTTATATTTTTGTGCGAATTTTGTTACTTTAAATTTCCACCCTTTGAACAACAAAAAAAAATTGTGTTTTGCACAAACTTTATCTCGACTTAACTTTTTCACTTTTATATTTTTAGTAAGAACTTTATAAAACACAGTAATGAAAAGGTAAAAAATTATGCATTGTGAAGAGTTAAAATAAATCTTTACCCAGCGAAAGATGAAAGATAATTCTTTTTCATTTTCTAATAAAATATATAATTAAAAGCTAAGTCTCTTATATTAAAATTATACTCAAATTATTTTCAAACAAGATTTTTTTTTTGTGGAAAGAGTTTTATTACATCAATTTTCATGCTTAACTATCCCGAACTTTCCTGTTTCCATTAGCTATAACATGACATCGATATCTGGATTTCTTTCTTTAAAAAAAAAACATTCCAGACTAAATTTAGAAAATTTACAAAGTGGCGGCAATTCTGGGGCACAGTGGTTGTATTTTAGGCGCGATCGATATCGTGTCGCAATTAACAGGAGTATCGGGCAAATATCATCGAAGCATCATTATCGCTTTCGTGAACAGGCATCGGCTAGCTATCGTGTCACCAAGTGCAGCTCGCGATTCATTACCTTATTGATTGCGCGCTTTCGTAACGGCGGATTGATTTTCGTCACGAATTGGTTCGCGCATTAGTCTCTAACTCGTTATCCATTATAGGTATGACGCCTAAATTTCAGTTTACATTATATACTCTGTATACTGTACGCATATACACCGCATTTCGAAAAGCCGTCATGCCACACTTTCCCACGCGCTATTATTCATGGCGATTTGATGCAAGAGAAATCGCGCAAATTTAGGTAGATCAATCATTAAGCTGTAATTTCCAAAAAGAGAAATATACTAGTATAGCAATAAAAAAGGAGTAATACTAAACTATTTTTATATAGCTTCTATCGCTATTCGGTGTATCTGTTTTTACAGCATAAAGTGATTTTTAAGTATCCAATCTTTAACTTTCACGACTTTACTACAGATTCTATATCTGTTCAATCTCTCCATTTAATATATCCCACGAATAATACCTCTCTGAATCGAAATTTCTCCTGGGATACCTCGTGTGAGGTATTTACAACGATGTCGTGTCCGATTAGAGAGAAACACCACAGACGGATCATTCACGTTGCTCTGGAAGTTCGCGTACTATTCATCTCTAATTATTCCATGCTCGCTCAATGCCTATTAAACCACGAAGACAAAATTCCTCCCTCACGTTCGAAGCTAATCGCCTATTCGAAAGGAATTTTAACGTAATATCTAACATTTCATAATGATAATATTGTCATAATGATTTCGTAATTGCGTTTTTCTTCATTCTCTATTTCTCTCCATTTATAAATTCTCTATAATCACACGGAAATGAGCGGTTTTTCTGAAGAATCTAAAAATTTAGTTACAATGAGAGAAATATTTTGTATGATATGTGACTTACAAAAACTTCCTTATTCTTAATTTCTTAATTAAAAAATTTTGTTGTTCTCTAATTAAAATTTGGTTATTCTAAGTTTTTGTAAATTAAGTAAGTTAAAAATTGTATTGTTCTAATCAAAATTTGATTAGACTAATCAAATTTTGATTAGAACAAAATTTTTTAATTAAAAGGTATTTTTTTGTAAGTCACATCATAGAAAACATTTCTCTCAGTGTAAATATAGATCTGAAAATAATTTCGTTGAATCATTAAAATAATTACGTAAGACGCTCAAACTGGTTGCTAGAAATGTCAAAACTTTTTGTAACGTTACTTATCATGCTTGAGATTCTTACACTAAATTAGGTTAAATCTGTAGTATTGAATAGGAGCAGTCGCGACTTAAATTAGATTAAATTTGATCTCGAATTCGATACCACAGATTTAGTGTATGGGGTCCACAGTGTATGGAATTATTTTGACAGTACAACAAAATTATTTTCAGATCTGTATCTAGCTAAATTTTAGATATCTCAACAAAATCGTTTTTTCCGTACAGAAATTTTTATTTTACGCTCCACTGATTTATTCTTTCTCGATTTCACGCATAAACATATTCGCGACTATGAGTTTAAAACACACATACCTATAGAGAGAATAAATTCACGGACTAAATGAGTTGCCGAATCCCGGCGAAACATCGTTTATATCGCGGCGAATTCTCGTTTCGCTTCGTTATCAGACCGTTTATTTCGCGTCATTCGCGTTCCAGACTCGCATAATCCGATCAAATTGTATTATTAATTATTAATACGTTTAAAGCAGCAAAATAAATCTATTTCTCGCGAATGGATTGACTAGCGCATCAATATAGTTTCTAGTTTACGTCAGAATTTTAGCCGACACACAATATCTCGATGATAAAGAGGCGCAAAATATATAAAATAGCATTATTTCACCTGATGAAAATGTCAAAGCACTATCGTCTCTATAATATATTCGCTCCGCAAGGTAAAATACCAATTTATCCCTGCTTCAATTTTATTTATGAATAAATGAGAAACCATACAAATTTAATTATATTGTTGAAACCCTTCGTATAAACTCGGAGAAAAACTTTACGAAATCAATCTAAGCATATCTATGTTAATTATATGCTTTGAAAAAACATATAAAATATAACACATAAAAAACACATAAAATATAACACATGTAATTATATAGCACCCAAAAAAATAATAATATATGTCTAAAATTATACACAAAACCTTAAAGCATAATAATTAGTATAACATTTAAAATATTTTACATGTACAATAATATTTTCCGTTTTATAATATCCAAATATCTTTTACACTTTTAAAAGATAATACAAAATCACATCATATAATATCATACAATATCATATAAAAGTCGTACAATAAATATTGTCAAGTTCATTATGTTTCACTCCTCTTATCTCATAGGGATGCAAAAAAACGAGTTGGATCTTGTTAGCATGCATCGTTTACTGATTCTGTCGATTGGTTCGAGCAGTCGCATAATTATTATCGTTAGAGACGCACTTCCTACCCCGCGGCTTGCATCTCAGATGGACTTATTCGCGTTCGCGATTCGCGGCCGAAGGAGTACCGCCTGTACATGAATACCGCGGCCCCTCAGCCGTTCCGACTAATTAAACGACATTTAAACGAGCGGAAGGCAAGCGGGCATTGAAACGTAACGACCGGCTGCGATTCATGCAAATTCAACGACTTCCGAGCGGTGTTTCTCCTCCCGGCTCTTCTCTTCTTCCCTACATCTTGCTTCCCTTCCGTCCTTTCGCTTTCGCGGTAGGCGCGTTCTCAGGTACACGGAGTGAATCGTAAAAGTTAAGGGAATATTAGTAAAGGGAACGTAATCGATTTTTCCAAAGAAAGCAAAAAGAGTAAGTTTCAATTTCAAGGAAATATGACGACGAAACAATTGACGAAGACAGAACGTTTTGATGAATCGAGCGCTTTAATAAAGGAAAATAAATGTAATTTTAAGCGAATTTTAGCGTTGCGAAAATTTTGCGTAAAGATGGTTCCCCTGATTCAATTTCCCGTGGAGAAAATTCGACTTCAAAATTCGGTCGGAGAGTGCCTCAATTCTTTACCTAAGCGATCCAACCTCCATAACATTGCGGCTTTCTTCCATGACGTTCCTCCAACCTTCGCGCGTTTCTCGTTCCGCAGTCAAAATGCGAGTAGCTCTACCTTTGTAACACACGAACAGAATCACAGTAAATGCATTCCAGAGAACGACGGTCGACCTCAAACTAACCCAGTGAAGAAGAGGTACGACCGAGTGTGGATTCGACTTAGCCCAGGTTTATGCCGAAAGAGCAATAGCGGTAGAATAGAATAGTGAGAGAATTAACCAACGACGAACGGGTTAACCGAGGTCGTCGATACGATGGAAGTTCTCGCTCGTCGAACTATGAGAGCGAAGGAGTCTGTTAACCTTTGGTTTACCATTTATCGCGACCTTTATTCTTATGCCAAGTCGTAAATACAGAGAGGACACAAATGCAGAGAACCGCGCGCGAATCAGTCGGAACGTAACGTTAGACGTGACGTTAGCCGTATGGTTAAACGTAATTTGCTCCCTGGATGAATGCAGAATGTGGGCACGTTACGTTAGAACACACATAGTAATGCGCATATCATTTACATTTAGTTATGTAAAACGTATCTCACGCTTAGGTAGTCGCACGGGTTTAGAACTTGTAGTACTATTTATCTTGTGATAAACTGGTAATGCTGATAGAATACATATGCACAATACATATGCAAGAAGACATTTTCAAGCAAGTCAAACCATTCAAAAAGAACAATTTAATAACTATAGAATTTCGTACAAAATGATTGACTAGTAGTATAAATAACAGGTGGAATTAGAAATAGTCCCCATATTATTAAATTTAACACAATGCCAAATTATACCCAATTTAAATTATTTTTAATCATATTGAGAAAGAAAGGATTTTATTGATTTAACAAACCACCAATACCTTTAACAAATGATTTCTAGATATATGATAACAAATTATATCGTTATAATTAATGCTAGTCTGCTGTTCCAACTAATATTAATAAAGAAGCAATTTATGTAAAATCTAATCTATTTTTTAATAGACTTTTATTTGCTAGCAATATACTGATTACTTTTATTTATATCGTAAATTGTGTATTATTTGTTACATTAACGAATAATTAGAAATTATTCGCAATAATAACTGATCGATTCGTTTTACTACCAAATCATGCCATCACATTTGTTTCTCTTTTTTTGTTCAAACTCATTTCTCTCAGTGCATTTCTATATACATCGCTACTGCTCTTATTCAATATGTCGTTAATTTGTCTAAAACGATGGAATTAAACAATTTAAATCAAGAAAATGTATTAAATTTGATTCAAATTTAATTTATTATTTACTGCATTAATTATGAGCGATGTGTTTATTTTAAAATTAATCATAGAAATAGATTAATTTTCATTTTGACACACATGGAAGTTAGAAATAAAATGTTATTTAACTTAAAAAATTAGATTATCATTGCTCCTTTCATAACCTAGAAAGCTAACTGTAAGAAGTTCCTCTGTTATTCAAAATGATTAACTAATAATGTAATTAATTCTCATACGGATAATTGCATTGTTAAGTCAAAGTATTGGAGATTTAACAAGCGAATTCTCGTCATAAAGATTGTATTAGAGTAAATTGAATCAGTATGAATTTAGTTTGCATGAATAGTTAAAAGGACATACTTCTGATTTCTCGATCGGTCAACATTGGAATCTAATTCATTTCTATCAGCGGTTTGAAAGTGTACCCTACAAAATTCCGCGAGTTTGCGATGAAAGAAAACAATCATTATCCAAAATAAACAGACACGTCTTGTAAATCTAATTAAAAAAATTAAAGTCTCTGACGCGTAAGATTAATAAAGGAAAAATATATTATATCAATATGCAGCGGAATTTCAGTTTTGTAAAATAACTTGAAAATATCAGCTGTTCGATAACGTTTATATCGTAAATTAAGCGACACTTTACGTGATTAATCTCAGTATATTCTCAAGTAAGATAAATATATTTAAGAGCACTTTTATCACGATATTTATCAGACTAATTATTGCGCGTGTTTATTACACGAATGCTTCGAACAAGCGTAAGCACAATAACCTAAAATATGCTCGTTCATTTTACTACGAACGCTGTATGCAAAACACGTAAAATATATATGAGTATTTTCTAAATTCACAATGCATCCATAACTGCGGATAATACCAGATATTAACAAGTTTTTTCGCTTGTCTCGATTTTGACCTAGTTTCGATATTTTATACAGATACATTTTGACGGCAGTTCTGACGTAGTTTAAACAAGGATAGGCGGTCACGCGTTTGAAATAATTGTACAAAGTGAAACGAACCAAACTTCCGCATGCTTCTCGTGCAACGAGGGAGTATGCGCGCGAGGTTCAGCGACGCGGTATTAAAATTAATTGCAATCATAAAATTCTTGATGCGCGTATATTATTTCTTTCGCCGACCCGTGCACCCGCCGACCTGTCGTAAAATCCCGAGCAAGAATCCATGGAACGAAGAGAGAGAGAGAGAGAGAGAGAGAGAGAGAGAGAGAGAGAGAGAGAAGAGCAGGGAGCCCGTTTCCAATGGTGTCATTAGTTAACCGAGGCCAGGTTAATCGGAGGCCGTCCGTTAACCGGAGTTGTCGATACGAGAAACGATAGTACCAATCGCTTGGAGACGAATTCCGCCACAGCCGGAATTCGCTCGTCACGTCGAGCGATCCGGAGCGTTATTTATCGTGCACTCTGGAATTTATCGGGACTGTTAATTCGGTAAAAGCCCATCCATCTGTACACGCCAGTAACAGAAGCATATTTTCAAAACTATGTTGGACACTTGGACATATTTATCGTCCAATTAACACATTCTTTTCTACCGTATCGGTTTCTGACGTAGTTTTTAGCAATTATGTAAATATTACAGGCTACTGATGATACATATATATATATATATATATATATAGCAGAGTCGTGTTGATGTGTCCCTCTACAGATTTTGGGGACGAACTTTAAATTAAATTATTACTCAACTAACTGCTCGTAAACTGTTAACTTTCATTTTGTCGGATGTAACTTATTTTAACTCTTCAATATTAGATATCTCCGTAGGACTCAAACTATTATTCTGTTAATAAAAAGTGCATTTAGAATTAAATGGAGAGAATAAAAATCTTATTATCTAAAGTTTCTTCAGAAACTAAAACGATAAATGTGTGCAGTTGATTTTATCTTTCTTTATTTACCGGCAATCACTATCTTCGAAGAACTCGAACAATTGATTGAATCACTATACCATCACGTCTTCACCATCACAATAGAGATCTTTAATTTCGATATTTCACACGTTCGAGGCTTCCTCGTCTTCGTTCGAGGTCGCGAGCCTCCTACCGGGACTTCAAAGAAAGCTCTTTCTCTCTCTCATTGTCCAAATATTTAACGTAAGTCTCACTCGAATTTATCGAGGTGCAAAAGCTCACCGGAGAGACACGCCCCGGTTCGCGAATCGATCGCGACCTTCGAACGCGGACGCGTTTCCGCCGGGCACGTTTCGGCGAAACGAGGAGAGAAAAAAGGAAGACGTGGAAATGCCGGTAAATGTGACATACGCCGGAAACTCCCGCGAAACAAGGGCAACCTCCCTCGTGCGCGCGCGATCCGAGCCGAGCGCGGTAATAAGTTTTGTCGGATGGCGCGAGCGGTTCGCCGGCATAAACTTCCATCCCCGGCTCTGACACACGTGCGCCAATCGTAAATCGCGCCAACCCGCTTGCCGCGCCAACTTTCGCGAGCCAACGTACATACCGCTTCTCTCGCGTTACCGAACACGGAATTCAATTTGTTGCAGTTTCGCCGATAGGTGAGAGGGAGGCGGAAGGTTTCTCGCCGCGATGTGTCACCTCGCCTAGCGACGTCGCGCGAGCTCGTTGCGGATTAAAGGTGATGGTAATTCAGTCGTGTTGTACAGGAGTTTCGGAAGACGCCAACGAGAAACGAGTCCACAATTTGCGAAGTTTGTTCAAGTATCGAGTCATGCATAAATTGTAAGCTTGCTCCGTTTATACTCCTACACTTCCCAAGCAATATTTTGCCCGAATGAAAAAGGAATTAATGAATAAATGATTTCTTTATCGGCGCGATGGGAAAGAGAGGGCGCAAGAGACGCAAGAAGTACGTGTAGAGAAATAAGAAAGGTTATCAAGGAGCCGTTAAAGTTAGCAGAGGACTCCACAACACTCGGAGGACTCGGGGCTCGATATAAGCTACTTCGCAATCTAGCTGACAAAAAGTTAATGCGATACAATCATTTCTTCTTCTGTAATTCCTTTTCCTAGTAACATCATAAATATCAGAAAAAAATTGAAAAGAAATGTGTTTCGTTAAGGGATAAATTCGAAAATTACATAATTATGATGACTAATACATGAAAAGGACTATTTTGCTGAAATAATTTTAATCAACTATCAAAACAATTATATTAATACGCTGTAAGGATGCTCAAGCTGATTGCTAGAACATGAAAATTTTTTACAGTATTGTTCATTATGCTTGAATATTTTCTACATAAATTATTTTAATAGTTCAACAAAATTATTTTCAGATCTGTATCTAAATAAATTTTTAGATATTTCAGCAAAATCATAATTTTCATAAATATATAAGACCTTATAATCACGAATATGATTATTACGTAATTTTAATTTTGTCCAATATTAAATTATTATATAAACTTCACTTTGTATATCAAACAAATTTTAAGTTAATTAATAGAATTATGTTAATTAATTAAATTTTTATTAAACTAATTTTCAATAAACACAGTTGAGAAATTTCACGAGAAAGCAAAATATTTTCGGCATGTATTTCAGCATGTATAGACTCTATCTGCCGGAACATAACATGTTAAAAGTTCGCCGATGAGGACGCATTACGTAACTCTACCCCCATATTCTCTCTCTATCCAGGTAGATACACGTACATAGTAATGGCGCCTCCATCCTTCCCGCGACACGAAGTGTACTTCCGGAGTGTAGTAGTTGGTAATTTGGTTCCAAACGGGTACATAGAAGCGAGTCGCTTATCCAGGCACCCAGACGGAAGGAAATGTCTTCTCCGTTCCGCGATAGAAGTTGTCGGGACTTGTCAGTTTTTTATTTCAAAAGTCGATTCCGGACAATCCCACCTCTCGATTTCAAGTTCTTTACCATTACGACAACGATCCACATGCGGTACTTACATGTTCGATCACGCGCGTCTATTCTTCGGCATACGGAACGAAAACATGTACTTTTAATACACGGAATGATATCCAACTTCGACAAAAGATTCGTTCATATTACGACATACATATTTTTGTAAAATACGAAATGTCGCGTAATCATCAACTAGAGATGAAAAAAAAACAGGTTGTTTTACTCCAAAGAAAAGTATCAAGTAAAAAATAGATTTTTTAAATGAGTTTTTAACCAAAATGATATAGAACTCATGAAAAATATATAGAATTCATGTTAAATATATAGAAAAAAATATAGAATTCATTTTTCTTAATATTCGTTGTTGAAATGTTTTATATCTACGTCATTTCGACATTTAATATTTTTGTCTTTACAATTTCAAATCAAAACGAACACATCCTTACGGTATCTAATGAGTTGATATTCTTTACTGACAATGGTCACTTATAATTATTTGAAAGACAGATATTTTATATTTTACTCCAATTTTAAAAGCTAAACAAACAGTGTAGCATTGTTGTTAATTAGCGCAATTAACACTGTTTTATTGTGTATATTGATCGCGATTGTACATATTCTAACTTTTAATTTTGAGCAAGGGAACGTCTTAACATAACATCGATTCAGTTGGAAATAGTTCGATAAACGTTGTTTCACTAATTTACGTTTTAGAATATGTACAATTACAACAAATATACAACAAAAGCAGCGTCAGTTATTCTAAAGGCGCCTCCAGATATGGCCGATGTATATACCGACGTTGCATACATTCGCTAAATATTGGCCTACTTCAATATGAGTAATTATGTATGGTATATATGATATTTGCTAATGTTGGCGAATGTTGGCCATATCGTCTGGAGGCGCCTTTATAAAGTAATGTTTGTGTTAACAATAGTACGAAGTACTTACTTAACTTTTAAAAGCACAGTACAGTATAAAATATTCGAATAATTATGAAGGGATGTCTGTATTCATGGCTATTGCCGCTTAGTGTTATTGTACTACATTTTAACTTTTATAACCATCTTTTCACAGAAATCTTTTGAATGAATGTTAAAATTGTATTCTGGTACAATAATACAGCGTCAAATGCTCCAAAAAACATATATCCGACTAAAAAAACTTCCAGGGACCAAAGAATATTGTTTTTTAAATGAGTTTTTTCAAAGTTTCTAGTGTTTTTCGGTCATTTTCATCCCCATTCCTCGCCTCTACAGAATTTACGAAACAATTTAGAATGGAATTTTCCTAACGGAAATTTGATTTAACGAGTTTACAACGTAAGAAGTCTTTCTAATTAAGCCGCAAATTAAGATTCCACTGAAGTAAAGTTCAGCTTTAATGTAACCGAAGAATGAGTTTGCGCCGCCTATTCTTCTTTCCCGAAAGAAGTTTAAATCGCCGATCGCCTTTAACTCAAAGAACTATAAATTGTCTCGGCTCATTCTCTCGTCGAGAAAAAAATCGACTTCGACTTCATCGAAGGATAATAATTTATACCGACCGGTGGAAGTTGGCACGAATCCCATCGTTTGTCATTGTAATACCACACCCTTTTTACGTAATTATACGCCGGATATTTGTTTTATTTACTCAACGAATGTACGACTTCGCATTGCCTCATTCCTCCTAAGATACAATGGAGGAGTTAACTCGCGCTTCGCCTCCTCCTTCCTGAAGGAAACATAACTCTACGTCGCGTTTTCTATGATAAACGGTCCGAAGATCTCCGGTCAGCGAGATACTGCAAGTTTAATTTCTATTAGGGTAAGCTACAGGAAGACGTCCATATTCCTGGTGGCTGGCTGGTGCATGCTACCTGTGCACAGCCGAGACAATGCATCATTCTCCTCCTTCCCGTTGATCTACCGAGATAGATAGCAATTTGGTTGAAAGTGGAGAGAGAGAAAGAGAGAGAGAGAGAGAGAGAGAGAGAGAGGGAAGGAGATTGGAAGCGCATGCATGGACCGCGACATGAACCGGAGTAGGCGTTTCATCGATGTAGTTCGCGAGCGACCATCAATTTCTCGGGACATCCGAGAACGAGCGATCGGCTAATCGACCTTGATCTTTCCACGTGCAATCCCCGTAGATCTCCTCACTCCACTTCACCCGTGACACGTCGAGCGACGTACGACATCGTGCATCGATTATGTAACATATACGTTAAGGGAAATTCCGATGTTCGAGATATATCGATTCTTCCCTTGCAAATGCACTCACTGATTCTGGGGAACGAGCATCTTGACTGAAGTTATTACGGGGTAAATTAAGGGATGAGTGACGGTTGTATTAATAAGATATTGATTATTTTTCCGTTATTAGCGACTGAAGTTTAATCATTTCGATGAACGTTCTCAGAATCTGTTTCTCTCTTTTCCTTCGATTAAATAAATTTATAAATAAATTATTCCACGGTCGCGAAATCTAACCGAGATGTTTGATATCAAACATTAAGAGGTTATGAAATAGAAAAAGACGTAGTGTTCTTTAATTCGCCGATTGGCGATACGTTATTTCTCGATACTTTCATATAGGATGAAACTTCTTGCCCAGCTCCCAGAGAAAGATTATATTGTACCCACGCAAATTTTGCCTTTCATCCACTTCCATTTGTAAATCGATGCCCAGTAATCGCCGCATTTGATCATAATGGAAAAATCTTTCGTGATTTCAATGTAACGGGTATTCTTCTGTAATGAGAATACAAAAATCAAAATTCCCGGGATGCAACATGATCGCTCCATTCCCGCATCGAGCGGGACAAAGCGCGGCGTGTTCGCTCTGACGATTCTATTCCCCTCTATTCAACATTCTTTCAAGCGTATGGGCTGCATACGAAGGTAATCTATCTGCGGAATAGCTTTCGATTCGATTTCAAATGGAGCGAATTAACGGCAGATCTCCCGATCGCGTACCGTCGTTGCAAAGGGGGGGAGAGAGAAAGAGAAAGAGAGAGAGAGAGAGATGAAAAGTCCTCGGACGCCCATCGATTTCCCCGAGGCGTGGAAAAACGCCCGGATATAACGAGAAGTATGCGGCGTCGTTCGGAACCAACGTCGTTTCTTATACCGATGTGTGGTCTTTTCAAGGAGAGGGATTCGTCTTTTCTCTTCCTCCTTACTTCCTATTCGTCCTGACAGTTCGATCACGATGGTCCGACCACGCATCGTTTGTCACACGGTCAATCGCATTACCGCGTTTGCCCCGCACGATGGTACGATACGTAAGTGGGTAACAACGCCGAATAGAAATGGCGATAAGTGTGCCCCGAAAAAGATCGATCACGAGAGAGTTTGTACTTTACCAGCAATTACTTCTGTTACATTAAAATTGAAAGAGAGTTTAGGACAAAGTAAATGTACGACACACAGAAAAATAGGTAATATTATATATAATTACTTGTTTCAAGTATTTCAAAAGTTTATATATCCGCAAATCTATTATAAGTTCATCACAAGCGTCGAATTTATTCAAAATATATTTTGAATCTTAGTAATCTTGAATCTTAGTTAATACTTCAATTAAAATTATTAGATAAAAATAAATTTGATTTGCTTATCTCATTAAAGTCATTTTTTTTCGATCATATTTTATACAATGATATTCTTCAAAAGAAAATAAATTCTTGTTTTGAGTACATAATAATGAGTTTTTTTTTTAAATTTGTAATAAGTATATATTTTAAAATTATTATCAAGAAAATATTCTTTATTAAAGATAACTGTTAGGTACTTAAAAGAAAGAAAGTAAATTGAGTAATCACTTTTTTTAACAATGGAATGATATATTTTGTGTGTACTGATTAGTGGACATGACCCAATTATTGAACGAAATGGCAAAAATTGTAATTTAGTTAAGCTTTTAATGATATATTTACGATTCCAAATAAATTCATTATTAAACTTTTGTATAAACAACGAATTTATTAGTCATATATATCATTAAGAGCTTAATTTAAAAATTTTCATCATTTTATCCAATTAGATCACGTCCACTAGCTGATGTACCTTTATAGTTAACGATACTTGTCACCACATTCTATTTCCAATCACGTTATTCCAATAATATCGTAGAACCCTGTAAAATTTCCACAACATAAAATTTCTAGGGAATACCTCACGCGTGGCAGATATTTTATGCGATCCAAATTACATTTTACGCGCGCGAAGGAGATTTCCGATAGCAAAATGTTTCGCGTTTTCTCAGGTATCTCTCTCGACGGGAGTCGACGTTTCCTGCATTTTACACGAGTAAAAATGTAAATAGATCCTTTCGTTTCGAAGAAATTTTATATTCCCAACTTCATGCGTCGAAGTTCGGCGATCCCGATCGCTCTTCGCGCATCAGAGATCACGATAGCAGGGCGTCTCCACGCCTTCAGTACCACGCGCGAGTTCTACATGTAGAAAGAGCCGAAAGGGAAGGAATGATGCGAGGGATGCGATAGATACGGACGCCCTTCGCTAGCTACGAGGGAGAAGGCAAAAGATTTATGATGCCGGTGCGTCAGCTCGCACGTCTCAATTTTGGGACGCCGTCGCGAGGAGAGTCAACGAGAATTGTGAGTTCGATT
>NW_017257230.1:472979-479581 GCF_001594055.1 Mycetomoellerius zeteki | reverse complement strand
GAGAAAGGTACGGCTACCGTCGGAACAAGGAAAAAAAAATGGAGAAAAATAAAGAAGAGAAGAATCAGACACGAGATAGCGGCGAGTGGACTGCGAGCAGAAACGGAGCGCTGAATTAATCCGGCCGGCAGTTCTACTCCTCCTCCCTCTCGCCGTATACGCGCTTCCGTTTCCGTCCCAGCCGTACTTCGCCGGAAAATAGTTCCTACCTTGGACTCGGAGAGCGGCGTCCGACAATGGAGTAATTATTGCAATTAGCGAGCTACCTACTCCGTGGATGCTTTTTCGTACGCGGTTGTGCAAAAGGACCGGGGAAGGAAAAGATGGTCGATATTCTTGCAGTTTACGCTTTAAAAATCGACAATTTTGCGGAGAGAGAGAGAGAGAGAGAGAATAAATTCTACGATAGCATCGCTATCGTAAAGTGACTCTTAATGATGCTCGTAGCTACATCATTTGCTCTACATAAATTTGCCGCAAGCCGCGAAGGAAGCTGAAGTTGCATTTATTGGTCGTAAATTCACCTTCCCGCGAATTCGATGGTTTCACGGCGGTTGCAAGTTTCGGTTCTAAAACACAAGGATTTTCCTTCGTTCCTAGAAGCTGCTTTCTCGTTGCAAAACAGCCCCGCTCGAATGAGAGAAGGAGGTTTTCTTCTCTGCGTAAAATTTCACAGTATACCGTTCACCAGTTAAACGATATTTCGCGTTCTCGCGAAAATCATAAAGTAATATTGATAAAAATCTGCTCTGTTCTACTTAATATAAAAATATTTTTGTATGTGAAATATATTTTTATATCAATATTTATACATACACGCATTGATTCGTTATCATAAAATACTCCTAACGCATATATATAAACACGCAGTTTGCTCTGAAACGCAAGTATTTATTGTATAATGAAATAAATAGTCGGAGAGTATAAAACAAAATAAATAAATACGTAGATATTTGCAGTACTTTTTTTACATCGCCCCTCCCTAACGGTATCGTCGATATCTCACGTTTAACCGATGATGCATATGTGGAGTTATCATAGGCCTGTTCTTTTTGGCTGAACTTTTGCACCAGTTCATCTTTCTTCCTTGTCTCTTCAGGAGAAAAGAAAAAGAAGAAAGATGAACTGGTGCAAGAGTTCAGTCAAAAAGAACAGATCTCATGGCACGGGTACACTGCACGATTATCGTAGCAGTTATTGTCGGAGCCTCGACGAGTGCGACTTGATGAAAGCTGCAATGAAGCAATCGCGCATCTGTCTTAATGACAGGAAGGAGCCCCGCGGACAAAGCCTCGATTTCACCGAGTCAACATGCGAACAATCTCTTTCTTCCTTTCTTCTATTTATTGGCCGATTAACGACGATCGACGATCATGTACAGTCATGATCATTTGGCTCGTGCGGATGGAATGTCGACGAGTGAGACAAGAACACGGGAAGGAACGCCTTCGTACTCTTTTCAAAGTGACATTCACGATGACATTTGCTCGACATTCGACTGGAATGACACAAATGCTTAATCTGAAATCGTCATATCCCACACAGCACATTTTGGGAATGTCCGGCTCTGAGAAAAGGAGGGAGGACAACTTTTTTGCGACCATTCGTTTCATTGGTACATTTTCTTATGTATCTTTCTTTGTGAAAACCGAAAATTATCATTATAATGACGCTACACTCAAGGAAAAATTGAAATAAAGTTTTAAAAATTCTTATCGTTACGAAATTACTGTCAGTTACACTGTTAAATTCATAATATTAAATTATAACTAATTTGAGTTTTTAATATTTATAGGTCGCCACAGCTCCTACTTAATATGTCGTTAATTTAAAACAATGAAGTTAAATAATTTAACTCAAAAAAATATATTAAATTTGACTTAATTTAGTTTATTTACTAAGTGCATAATATGTTTACTTTGAAACTAACCACAGAAATGGCTTGATTTACATTTTGAAACAGATGAAAGTTAAAAATAACAAAAAATTATTTAATTCAACAGATTCGATTACCATTGTTCCTTTAATGTCTAACCTATGTCAGTTATGCTTCAATCATTCAATTGTTAATCCAACTCTGAATTAGTTTTCAAATAATTGAAGCATATAACTGACAGTGATTTCGTAACGATGTGAGTAAGGATTTTATTCTTTATTTCAATGTACCAATTTTTTCTTAAATGCCATTATTATAATTTCAGATTTCATAAAAGCGAAAAGGCGAAAGTATTCTCCTTTTTGGTCGAAAACGAACGAACCAGAAGAGTCTGATGATATCAATCAGAATTCTGGTTATCTCAACTAGAATTATAATAGATTCAACTAGAGAATTCTAATTTGTCCATTTTCAAGCAAAATTGTAATTAATTCAATTTGCAACTAGATACTCATTTTCCAGTGTAGGAACGTTCTGAGAACGTAGAACATCCGAACGTTCTTAGGACGTCTCTTGAAGGTCTATGCTGTTTGAGACGAGATCCAGAAACGACAGAAACCGCCGTGATATTTTTCGTGAATTTTCTTCTTCATTTTTATTATTACGTTCGCACGTTTCGTAGGTCGCGAGGTGACTCCGTTCGCGAGTTCTTCCAACGTTGCAGCTTTTGCGTTTTGCCCTTTTGCTACTTTGTTTTTGTCATGAATAAGAGTCGGGAGTGAAGTCGCGGCAAGCAAGCCGCGGAGCGTAAAGCGGGTGTTTGTAGAGAGAATCGTTTGGTTAGAATAGAGTTTCAAACAGAAGAAATGATAGAAAAGCAGCGCAACGCGCTTTTCACAAAACGATATCAGACGCGATGTCGAGTGGGCAAAATAGAATTACAGGTCTACCGTAGTAATAAAAATGTAAATGCACGATATACAATATCAAGAGGTCGGAGTATTTTTTTTTTACAGTCGGCTAATTTCAATGTTCGCAGCGCAATTTGATAACAAAGTACCCTTTCCGTATTCCAACTTGATTTAGAATATGCAATATGTAATTTCCTGACTCTTTAAAACTTTTTCCTCGTTGCAGTCAAAGAAGATAAGAGGATGCAAGCGTAGCTAATCCGAAGAGTCTCGTAAATCTTAATTCGTTAAGTCCGGATCTACAATAGGTGTTTTAAGACTTGAGCCGTAAGAAATTGACCAATTACAGTCGAATCCGAGGGGAATAATTGACTGTGATTCGCCCATTTCTTATGGCTTAAGGCTTAAAAGCCTATTATAGATCCGGGGTAACCGTAAAAAAGTTCGGTTGCATTTTTGTTAGTATAATGAAGATATCGGGTATAGTATCGTGTGACTGAAGAAAGCGTAACATTTACAAGTCCTGATTACGCTTTTCTTCGCTCTCTTCAATGAACCGAGAGCTTACACGAGATACCTTTTTTAAAAGGTTTGCTAGAAAACCGATTTATAATGATTGCAAAAATTCTTCACTCTACTTTCTTTACACAAACATTTGTAAGATTTGCGATACGTTGGAAACAAGAATTCTTTCCAACGTAATTGGATTCGCCGGAAACAAATACGGAGTTTGTTTTGTGGATTACTTTCGCAATTAGAAGTTGCTGTAAATCCTTCGATTAGCACTTTACTGACATGTCAATTCACGTAATATCAAACGTTTTCATGTGTTATTGAATGAAGAAATCACGATAATTTATTGCGATATTTTGAGTTCGGATCGCATATCGCTCGGCATATCGAATTTTCGTGAAAAATAGCACTATTTAAAAATTCCACATTTCTAATAAATACGTATGTTAAAATTAATTATCTTTTATTTTTAATCGAATAATACATGAAATTTTAGACACCGTTAATTAATTTTATTAGAAAATAGCCTACAATTTTCAAGTTACATATTCACAATGTGTAATTCATATTGTGGCAATTGAAAGAAATATGATTTGTAATTATTTTTAAAAAACAAAACAAATCTACAAAGATGTGTGTAAAATATTAAGTGTATCCATTTCTCATATCCTCGTATGTTAATATATCATAACTGCCAATGATTTTTATATTATATTACGCAGCACTGAAACAATATTCTCATGAAACCATCCATAACTTTGCTAATTATGTAATTATTCACTTATAGAAAAAAACAGTGATAGCAAAATGTATAAATGTGACAACTTAACACACATTGATTTTTATCACTTTCACAAATATACAAAAATTATTAAGTGATTCTGACATGTATTTTAATATCTTTAAAATATTTTACAAATATTTAAATTAACTCATAAATCATTTAAAAATTAATTATAAATAATTGTAAATTGTAATTACTTATAAATTAGTTTAAAATTTATAAACTATTTTTTTATGTTTTTAAATGTTATACCTAATTACTTGGTGCATCCAGTATTTCAAAGAAAAGAAATGCATAGGATACAAATGATTCAATCATGTATATTAAGAATTAATATACATATATGATATAGTCGAATAAACTATTTTATAGTTGGAATACAACAGTTTATTCAACTATGTGTGTATATTAATTCTACATATAAAACTTATACAGTTGTCACTTTAGGGTAATATAGATAATTTCGAACATGATACACACACAATTCTGAACGAAATATTTGAATCCAAATTTGAGGTTAAAGTTTGGTAACCTTGATTTCCATTATGTGAAGAATATACTAAAGGGAATCTCCCACCAAACAAAAAAACCAATTTAAATTCCAAATATTCATTCCAAATATTCCATAAACCAAACTTCGAAAATTGAATTTAAATCTTATTTCGTTCAGAATTGTACAATATTCGAAATTGTACCACCTTACCCTATGATTTTTATCATCACTATGCCTTTTTCTCCGAGTGATTACGCAGCAATAATTCACAATATTGAGATTCGGCGTAAAAGCATCCATAATTACGCCAATTATCATCAACAATTAAACAATATTTCATGAGATGCAAACGTTGTAATAAAACACATTAAAGCCGCGCAGTCAGTAAAACACCAATGCGGAGAGACGAGCAATTTTGTTAAAAATAAGATTGACTTACCTGGGGGACAATTACACTCGGAGATGTCGCGTTTGGGCCTGAAGACCGCGGTGGAATCGAGCCGTTGCGTCTGCCGCAGTTGCTCCTGCATCTCCGCCTTAAGCCTCTGCACCAGGGCTTCCACCGGCGACGAGGGTTCCTGGACGCGCATACAGCGTGCTTCTAGACTCGCGATCCTGGACTCGAGGCCGAGCTCGCGATAGAAGAGCACGCCGGACACGGCGAAGCTGGCGAGGCAGAGGGCGCACAGCGCCCAATTGAGGCCCGCGGTCCCCGCACGGAGGTCCCCGTCGCGGAACTTCCGCGGCATCGACGCCTCCAGGCAGGACGGCGATGATCCCTTGCCCGTCCCCGGGCCCGACGGCCAGGACTTGGCCGCCGGGTCGTTCTCCATCTCTGTCGCTGTCGTCGCGCACGCACGCACGCACGCACGCACGCACTCGCGGCTACCCGGGGCTCCGGTTACGAGCGCTTGTCGAGCGTCCCTAAGCGTCGCGGCGCGTCATAACCCGCGCGATTCACGTCGATACACCGTCGCGCGCGGATCGCGGCGGCGGACTTTCGCGTGGAGGGACGATAAATAGTAAATACGGCGAGACGTTCTTACCCAACCGACGGCGGCGACCGTTACAGACGTCGCGGCGTCATCGTCCATCTGGAATGCATCTTCGCCCCGCCTCGTTATCGCGCGCTCGATCTCGCTTCAATAACGTTTAATTTTGACCCTTGATTTCTGCGATCGACTCTCACCACTCCGCGTGCACGATTACTTCCGATTTCAATGCCGCGATCTCAATTGTAACGCGGTATGTGCGAACGACGACGATCGGGACACGCGCGAGCGTTCTCGCGTTACCCCGTTCGGAATGAAACTGCCGCGCGTTCCTTCCGCGGCAACGTTCAACACGTTACGCTATCGATACTTTCGGCGTCGCGTTCTCGCGGACTCGCACACTTTTCACACATCGAACGATAACAGCGAGGGCGGCGACAGCGTCGATCGTCGTCTCCGTGTCGTTGCTCCGTTTTCTCCCTTTAACCCTTACGACTTCCTGTCGCCTTCCTCTTTCCTTCGCCGACGCGAACGGGACGGTCGAACGGACGAGAACGCACCGTCTGCCGACGGCGGCAAACTTCGCGGCGATCGTCGCCGCTGGTCAACGAAAGAACAAGATTTACGGTAGTGATAAAAAGACGAGAAAGAGATAGAAAGGAGAGGCAGGACGAGATGTCGGCGAACGTCGCGTGAAGCGGAAGGAAACGCTCGCTTTTCGCGGAGTTCTCGGACCTCGCAGCACGTCGCCGTTACGAGGGAGAAAAGCACGGGGAAGCGCGCATACGAAGCGCACAGTGTAACATTCGCGGTACGACTGGATGTGGTGGGGCGACACTACGACGCGAGGACAGAGGGTTCGTCGCTTCGGCAGCGCTCGGTCGTCTTCGGCTCGGCTCGTCGCGCGCCGCGCCGCGTCGCGTCTCGCCTCGCCGTGACGCCGCCGCGCAACCACTTCGCTCTAACGGCCCGCCAAACGTGCACGTATGCGATACGCATTGCAAATCCAAGTGTGTAATAAGTGCCTTCATAT
>NW_017257230.1:461109-472969 GCF_001594055.1 Mycetomoellerius zeteki | reverse complement strand
GAGCGTCGTACGACGAAAATCGGATGCAGGTGAATCCAGTAATACGTGTGTGATTTACCCTGCCCACAATGGAAGAAATATCATGGCAACAGGAATAGATATTATATATTAGAGAGATAAAGTAATTAGGGAAATTAGTAGAAATTAAAAATGCTTAAGGATGTATTAGACGTACAGTCCCTGTAAAGAAGGTTAAATTTGGAAGTATGTTTGATATTTACACTTTAAATAAACTATATACATATGAAAGTTGTGTGAATAAGATTACATTTTTGTAGTTTATTATTTTTTTATTAAAAATTAAAATGTTAAAAAATGATTAAAAAATTCACATTTTTCTGTTATAAGTACTTTAAATATTCAAAATAATTTATGCAAAGTTTCATTGCGATTTACTGATTAGTTACAAAGATATAGAATAAATAAATATTTCGTTTATTTATTGGACAACTAGTTTATGCATCGCAATAAACTATGTAAATAATCTTGAATACATAATGTACTTATATTAAAAAATTGAGATTTTTATCATTTATTTTATAATACATTTCCATATATTTTTATTAGAGCACAAATTAAAAAATTACTACTCTTTATTAAAATAACTTATAATCCAGATAGTAAACTGCTCATCAAATTTGTCGTATTATTTTTAAACGTGATTTGGTGTAATCTGTAATTTTTTCATATAATTTTATCATTTTGGAAATGTGTATAAAACATCCTTAAATTGTTGAATTTAGAAATTAAATTTAAATTATGTCTTTGTGTATTAATTTGAGTTATTTTTAATTAAGTTAATTTCTATAAGAGTCGCTACTATTTAATTACTATTAATATGTATATTGTTAATTTAACTAAAATAAAAACGTTAAATAATTTAACTCAAGAAATGCATTAAATTTGATTCAAAATTTAATTTATTATTTATTAAGTTAATATGGATATTATTTACTTTAAAGGCAATTTAGCCACAGAAATGAGTTGATTTACATTTTGATATATAGATGGAGTAAAAAATATGTTATTTAACTCAAGAGATATAAAAATAATACTGTGCTACACATATAAATGTGTAAAACTATTTTTGTATATAACATAGTGTATTGTTTTTACACGGAAAACTGAATCACATACATATATGAAGTCACTTCATTAACTTCATTTGCTGTGACAAATTTTTCAAACGTATTGATTGGTATCTACAAGATAGAAAGAATTTCCAGAAACTCGAGAACTTTTTTATCTAGGAGCCAATCAACATGCTTGAAAAATTCGTCGTACGACAAAATTTTTCAAGATGTTAATTAGCTGCAAGACAGTGAAGTTTTCAAGTCTCCCTATCCTATAGCTAATTAACAAGCTTGAAAAATTTGTCGTACGACGACTGTAATAGCCTTACTTAAACACTAGGATTTGCAGGACGTTCGTAACAATGACCGTTACGAAACCAAGGAAACATTTCTATTCATACTGATTCGCCCTCCCGCGTTTCATTCCGTGATGTAAAGCCTTTCATCACCTCCGTTCGTCAGCCCTAAGCGAACACGAGATTCGACGAAATAGAAGAAGAAAGAGTAAAACAAAAAGGGAGAGAGGGAAATAGCGTAAAGTGCGTCTCTTTCAGTTCCTCTTCCCACCTTTATCTCCGTTCATGTCCATTATCCACTCGGATTACACACCGGAGGACTCCACTTTCATACGCACGTAAACGACTTTAACATCGAGAGATTGTTTTTTATTCCAGCCACCCGTCGATGCTCAGACAGTTCCACGAATATGGTACGTTTACCCGGTTTACCTATCTTCATTGTTAATTCTCAGATATATATTTTGTTATAGTGTGTTTATATATTATACTTATCGTTCGTATATTTTTGTAGTCTTTCGATATCGAATCGTATATTATTGCAAAGAATATTTTATCGTTTACAAACGAATTATGGATGCTTTTTATAAATAAGCTTGTATATTATTAAAATATTTTCTATCATCTGTATATTGATCATGATGTAAAGAATTGAGCATCTGTTTTCAGTGCCAAAGAATCGATTTTAAATCCACTCAGAATGTATCATATTTAATAATTTTATCAAATCTATATTAAATATATTTAATAATTTATTAAATAACATTAAATACAGTATTTTTATTTATTAAATGATGCACATTATCACTGTATTTAACTTTTGTTAATAACGAATCACTTGGAAATATGTATTACAGAGACTATGAATACGAACTACTTATAACTCCCGGTATATAAAATTTCTAAGTGATTTGTTATTAATTAATAAAAAAGTTTCATTCTCATTTTTTCAAAATAAAGGAAGGCGGATTTTTCTTCCTAAAATATCTTGTTAAAAAGCTATTTGGTAATGTAATAAAGATATTGAAAAACAACTCTGAATTTTTCTACATTTTTGAAAAGCTAAAACAGTAAAATAATTTGAGCTGGACGGAGGGAGTAAATATATGAATACAGAAGAGGGTTAAAAATTTATATAAAATTAAGTACACAATTGAATAAATTATTAAACGGTAGATACCGTTTAATAATTTATTCACTATCACTGTACTTAATTTTTATGGCGATTATAACGTAAAAATCGTCTGCTTTCGATAATTCAGGTTCAAACATTCACCCAAAACGTATATTTATATTAAATTTTATTTAATCGTCTCTTGAAAAGCAATGGCAAATTACCAAAAGTGTCTTTGATATAAGAACTTCTTCTAGTAGGTCGTTCAGAAATCAGAATCGACGTTAAAACTGTAGGTCTCTCTCATAGATATATCTGCGGATATATGCAGAAGAGGTCATCATATCTGTGACAAGAAATTACAAATTTAGGAGATCTTTTTTTAAAAATTATATATCAATGATAATATAATAATTTTTGATAAAACCAAAACGACCTGACTTTGTAATAACGTAATCTTTTTACTCCCAAAAGAGGAGTAGATAAATCTCTTTTAAAAGATATGCTTTTCTGTAATAATCGAATCGTTATTATACGAAAATAAAGAAACGAGCACGAGTTTTAGATATGTATTAAAATATGTTTCTTTCCATTGAAATCGTTTTTACAGTGTCTTTTGTATAATAATGTTAAAATTATTACCATTCATTTTTAACGAACGTTTAATATTGTTTTGGGAAAAAATTTAAAAGTACAGATAAAATTTAAAATATTAAAGTTTTGCAAGGAATTTTATTCACTTTTTACTTGTTTGTTTATGAAATCAACTAGGAATATCGTATATCTTTGTGAACATATTATACTTTTTTAGATAAAAAAGTATCTTAATGTAGTAAGTTTTTGAACAATATTTCTGGGCATCGCATTGAAAATTTTCACAAAATATAAAACGAAAAGAAATTCTATTATAAAACTAACACGATTAGTCAGTTTACGGATTAGAAAATGCCAATATTAAAACCGACGTATTTTATCTATGTCTGAAATAATTATTAAATAAAAAAACCAATAAGTATATTAAAATCTCTTTCTCGCATTCTGAGTGTAGAATGTAGAATTAGCTTCTGAATTGTATTTCCGTATTCAACAGAATAGAATTACTATCAATTTATCCTTCTCCGTTGTCCGTATCATCTCGATATGGAACAACGCGATAAATTAGAAATGTATATAAACCGCTTATACCTATTCTTTGTATAGTCTCGACTTCGATCGCGCAAATTCTAAATAAGGAACAGGGTCTTGAACGGCAGCCTACCCCGCGAGTTTATCGAATCACTGTGTTTACCTTCTTATACAAGATTCTCTCTGAAAGGAAAGATAAATTTAGCCAATGCGAAGAAATAGCACGACGAAAAGAGTGCTCCATGCATTCATTTAATTCGTCAGCGGAACTTCCTCTGCGACAACGTATCTTCAACGCAATTCTCCGTAACTTTATGAAATTTTCATTGAAATATTTTTATCGTTAGATTTCTCTACAGCGTACTTTCAGATACATTTATTGCGAGCGATAAATTTTTCGTACACCTGCATCCTTCGCGTTTATAACTTCTTATGCATTTGAAAGCTGTCAAAGAATAATATTAAACTCACATTCCGTCGCACGAGAGTAACGTCATCTCGAAAACGATATTTGTTTTGACAGTCTTCGAGTGTGCTGGAGGATCGCAAACGAATAGCCGTAACGGTCCATCTGTGAGCTCAGTTTCATATTATTACAATATCCTCAACTCTTTCAACATTAGAACGCACAGTTGACGCTCTTTCGACACTCTCTGACATCCTTACGGCATTTCCCGTCTCGTTCCGAATTGACGTTTTGTTCGACCGCATTATTGGATCGTGGAAATAAAATCTGAAGCTTTGAAATATTGAGCTTTACAAGTTTCTTGCCTCTCATAAATCCAATAACGGGATATTTCCCATCTCATCATTCCCGGGTTGAAAAGCGCGGGCAAAAAATTCTCTCGTTCTACTCCGCGGTGCATTTTCAATTCGGTGTCTATCGCGGCTGAACAATTGGTACGTCGTGCTTTGCGACAAGGTAATATTCTCCCGGCACTCGTCTTTTAATAACTATTAATTAAAGACAATTTAGAAGGTAGCGCGACGCCTTGGGCTAAGACCATGCGAATTCTCGTCCGGTACTCTCCGTCCGGTTTGAAGTCCGTCGTCCTTGCGAGTTTCTTGCACATGCAGAAGCTTAATTCGTTTAATTCGAACGCAAAGGTATTTCGCACTGGGTCCTCGCAACATCTTCTCGAGACCTCAGGCGGTCGTTTAATTCAAGCGCATAAATCGGCGGTATAACGAAGCTGTGTGTTACTCCGGCGAGCGTATACGAGAGCCTTACATACACAAAGTCTCCTTGACATAAAATATTTTATACTTTAAATATACCTTTTAAACTTATGGTTTACTCGTTCCCGGCATAATGTGGGACGCGCGTTACTTAGCTCGTTCTACTTCGTCCTGCTTCATAATTAGATAAAGTTATATTCCTCTGTGTACGATTCTTACTGAGTTGTTTCAATGCGAATTAAGGTTGCATCATTAAGATTGCCAAATCCAAAAGAGGAATTACCGGATATTTTCTTTTTGGTATCAAAGTCTTAAAATTAAACAGAAATAATAGTCATAAAACTAGATTAAATATAAAATTTAAGAAGAATCTATAACATTGTTTTCCAAGCGAACATTATTTGTACATTTTCTTTCGTGACGTAAAATTCGTTTTATTAATTGAATATATTTAAAAACCAGACGTGATATTTTCAGTTCAACTTGTTAATCGAACACCGGAATATTTCCGCACTATTAATTTCATAATGTGTTAAATAGTATTCAATTTAAATTATTTTTAATTGGGTCGCCATTGCTCCTACTCAATAACATCGTTAATTTAATAAATCAGTGGAGTTGAACAATTTAACTTCAGAAATATATTGTATAAAAGAATTTAATTTATTTACTAACAATAAATGTATACGTTAATATGGACATCGTTTGCTTTTAAATTAATCAGAAATGGATTAATTTACACGTTTTGAAAGACGTGGAAGTTAAAAATAACAAAATTTAACTCAAGGATCGTGTTACCTTTGCTTCTTCGATATCTAACAGAGTGACAGTGTTGGGATCAAAACCAGGCAGTTGACAAGCCTAATTGTCCTACAGTACGATAACAACGATATTAAATATCTTGAAATCCGAGCAACTATCCAAGATTACCCATCGGCTATTTGTGCCGTCTGAGATGGCACCGCCGCTACCGCCAGCAGCAATTACCAGACACCCTGTATTAGGGAACATTGATCGGCGGAATCGATCGTATCCCCGCTGTTGTGTACATACACGCGCGGCGGATATGTACAACGAGAACGACCCCTCAGCCACTACCACCCAATCGGCTGGCTAGGCAGAGGAAGTGATTATAGACTACATCCTGGAGCGCTCGCCCCGTGCACGCTCGCTAAATCGAATCGAATGCCGGCCGGGACGGCCGGCGTGTGCGAGGAAATCGTCGCGAGAGGCAAATCGATACGGGACGATACGATGCGAGCTGGCGATTCCGCTATTTGTACGAATGTCTGTGGTAACCATTATCGACGGGCGTCAGTCAACGTCATACCGATGAGTAATCGCCACTTAGACTTGGCGAGCGCAATCATCCGCTTCCGCTTATTAATTAAATACACGCGAGCTTAAATCACGGAGATAAAAATAATTAAAGTCGCAACGACATTCCGATACGAAAATTTCGCATAATGTTGAAAAGAGCGGGAGAGAAATCTTGATGTACAATACATGTTTCTCAATTGGAATTCTAAAAGATATAGTATAATACAGACCGTAAAAGAGAAGATAGATACAGATACTATATATTTGGAAAAGTTATTACTTCTTGAAAATATTTCACCACGTTAATGAAAAAGAGATATTTACAACTAGATAATCGAATTTTTTAAAAACATTGTATATTAGCTATATATAAGAACGTATAAGAAAAAAGAACAGTTTTAGGGAAGATTCTTTAATATATACAATTAATCCTGTTAATTGACATGCAATCAAGATAAGACTTTGTCAGAATGAACATCCTTTACGACTGTAACGCGAGTCTCATGGAGGTTCGAAGAGAAAGCATCGGGTCCGAAAGAAAACGCTGCGGCACATTTTCGACGCACTGCACGCGCCGCATTCCAATCTCCTATCGTCGTCTCGTCCCGAATTCACTCGGGGGACCCTCCGTGCCTGCCCGAGCGACTCGTCTCTCATCTTCCCAGACGTCGTCGGTGTGACGTGCGATCGGTGCCATCGTTCCGCGGATAAGGACATTCCTCTCGACGTCGATATATTTCTCGTGCCACCGCCGCCGCGGCACTTGCTTACATACACTTAATGCCTCCAGCATGCTTCTTTTATCTCGCAGACCGGACCGACAGCGAGTCTTAAGTACGGACAAATTGCTCGAGAGGAGTCATCCTCTTACCGCCGCACTAATCTCTGGATTTCCGAAACGTCTCGTACACGACTCCTCGACAGGAAACAGCCAGCGAACATGGAATTCCTCGGCCCTCTCCCATTAATTCCCATCTCTTACTTCCCTGCTCTTGGCTTCTGCTCTTTCTTATCTTTTGCTTCTTGCTACTCTTATATTTTTTTAGGTTTTTCCTCTCTCTTAGTTTCTAAAGTCCAGATTACACAACGAAGATCGAAATTGCATTGCGTTCGTGCAATGGAAATTGCAGCGTGTATCGAGATATGAAAGTATATAGACAAATATTTTCTCGTTTGTTTATATAATACTATATGCGTGCAAAAAAGTTGTTAATATTGGAACGGTGAAATCAATCGCTTACTATGGAAATATGTAGATAATATTATGCGTTCGTATATGCTTTTCCTACATTCAAAGCTTCAAGCAAGCATGATATTTCCGGTAGAGCATCTTAAAGTTTCATCTTTAAGGCGCAGTTCTACCAGTGTAAGATTAACGTTAATCTCGGATCAATTTATTATTTATCCTTTTCTAATTCTTAGAATTAAAAACGGATAAACAGTAAGTTAAACCAGGATTAAAGTTAATATTGTATAATATTAGTGAAACCGTGTCAAAGTGATCTCAACTTTAAATCACTATCGATATTGAGTATTACTATTGATAAGTAAATTTTACATACAAGGAAATAGACCACTCTTAATTAATGTAACAAATTTTTCATACATTTCATATTTTTAATAACATAATATTTATAATCTAGAGCTTTACATAAACAACCTATTTATTATAATAATTTAAAAGGAAAGAAAAAATAAACACATCAAATTCAATCTTGAGGTACATATAGTCCAATTATGTATGTATGCTGCTTAAATAAAATATATAATATAAAATAATTACATATAAAATTGTTTAAAAATTGAAATCACTTATCACGCTTTCTGTTATACTGATTATCAGTTTCTAAGCTTATCCGAGCCTAACTTTTAGTATGGCAGATCTCCTAATGATCACTAAAGGCTAACTTAGTGTTCAATGATCTCATTCACTTATAGTATGTAAAATTTTCATACGCGGAAAGAAATTTACTGTGTGTGAAAATCTAAAAATAATTTTATTGAACCATCAAAATTATTATGTAAAACGCTCAAATTGATTGCCAGAATGCTAAAACATTTCGCAGCATTGCTTATCATGTTTGAGTTTCCTATATAATTATTTTGATGATCCGACAAAATTACTTTCAGATCTGAATCCACCTAAATTTTTAAATATTTCAGTAAAATCGTTCTTTTTTTAACAAGAAATCATCATGTGTTACATAATTATTTCAATAGTTTAACAAAAGTATTTTCAGATCTAGCTAAATTTGTAAAGACTTCAGTCAAACCATTCTTTCCGATAGCGTTTTAAGGCTAATGAACGACATTATGAGCTATAATAGGATTCCTGATGCACCCCATCGTAACGTGTGAAGATTGGGTGAAATCAAGGGTGAAAAACACCATCGAGCAGCGTAATAAAAACATCGTTGAGAGTCGCTGTAGATTTTTCGTGGGGTGACTAGCGTGCGGCGCACGATTAAAAAATCATCGCGGCCGATGCCCTCTTCACGGCACGCTGGTCATCGCGTTGGGGCGCGGTACGTGTGTATACCAAGCGACGCATTATGTCGCGCGCGCGTTCTCCCGCCAGGAAGCAGGCGCAGCCGGTGACGACCTGCCCGCGCGTTTCCGCGCCGCTCGCTCGCTCGCCCGCTCGCGCCGGGAGAACGTGCCCCTCGCGCGAACGACGGAAGCGCGGGGGAGGATGCAACGACGGAAGGGATGATCGAGAGGAACGGGGTGGAGCGTCGAGAGGGAAGGGTATATAACGGCGGACACGTTCGCCGCGCTGAAGCAGCCTCTCATTTCGGGGGTGAATCCCGAATCCAGCCCCCGCGAATGTGTCTGCACGTGCCGCGCGTGGGGGTGGACGGGGGCTCAGGGCGACGAACACGGGGAATGGAGTCAATGCGCAGTTTGTATTCCGCTCGGCAGAAAAGACTCGTTCGTTACACACCGTAGCAGGGCGACGCACTCGCCGAAACTCCACTCCTCGTCGCCGACGTCCGCGTTCGTCGTTGGATTCACCAACTCGCCGGATTTATATTCATGACGACACCGAGCGCGGAGAAATACGAACTGCGAGCGCGATGTATTAATTTCCCGTTAGAATCACGATTTCTGACCCGCCATTTTATATATAAGTTCTCTCGGCGCTTCTCTCCTTTTTCATCCAGCTACGCTCGTTCTCGTTACCGTCAGAGATTTTCCTTTATTACTTTTGCGATTACTTATCGTCACGATATCCTGGATAGTATATAATTACCTCCGTTATTTTCATTGATATAGAAGAAATCCATATTGAGAACGCTAAATGATTTTGTTTTCGAAGTTTACAAATCTGCCATCGCCGAAACAAATATTCCCTTGGAAAATCAATGACAAACACAAATCGTCGCGTGTTTGTGGCGTTATTGGAATTCTCCCTTCGTTATTTAACACGGTCGTTCGGTTGTCATTTTACAACGTTGCGGGCGTTAAACGCCGGGCACGCGCGCTTCACGATTGGTCGCATCAGCACGGGGGCTTCGTTTTTCCCTCTTTTTTCCATCGCTTCATCGCGTTTTTCCTACGCTTCTCAACCAATGGGTCATGGCATAGAAAATAAAATACGACGACAAAATACGTACGTACGGCACATCGCGGCCGAGACGAGGTGGCACAAAGGCGGGGAAACGGGATTTCGATCGCTTCATTTGATTTTACGACGCCACGTCGAGACGACGTGGACGACGCGCGATTGCGGATCTGACGACGCGGTATCATGAGTGTCCGGGAGTAAATGCAATTTCGCGTTTGATAGTCGAGTTTCCGTGAGTCAGCACCACCCAGCATAATCCTTTCGATCTCATCGGAGGACGTCGTATTGAATTGAAAGGTGGTAAAATGATGAGAAAATAGATTAAAAATAAGCAGAGAGGAACGTTTTATGAAATATTTCTCTCTGAGAGAAAAAAAGAGAGAGAAAATACGACAAAAATTTACACAATATATATTCTCGCTGTCTGATTTAAATACACACTGTTAGATGTCAAAAGAGCAATGATAACCCTTGAGTTGAATAACATTTTATTACTTTTAACTTTCATGTTTGTCAAAATGTATCCAAAGGTGCGATTCACTGAACGTCATTCTTTGATTGGTCAATTCGTAAATTTTTTCTCCTAATTGTCAACGAAACATTCGCAGCGTTAAGACCCAGTTTCACAATTCGCGGTTAACTCTTTAACTGAGGTTCAACTTACTCCTCATCGCTTTCTAGAATTGAAAAGAGCTCAGGAGTAAATTGAACCTCGGTTAAAAAGTTAACCGCAAATAATGAAACCGGGCCTAACCGGATCACACTTTAAATCAATTTATTTCTATAGCGGTTAGTTTCAAAGTAAACAACTTTCGAAGTCCACACTTACTAACGTATACACTTATTGTTAGTAAATGATGTACTAAATTAATATATATTCTTGAGTTAAATTGTTTAACTCCATTATTTTAATTAAATTAAGAGTATGAATAAAGAAGCACAGAAATGATTAGAAATTACTCGAATTGAGATTATTATGAATTCAACAATGTACTTTACATTTTACTTCGGCTGTGATGAAAGGACTTAACAGCAATTTTTATTTTCAAAAATATTTATCTGCAAAAAATGACAACATTTTTAAGTCTATTGCTTTGCTAGAACACGAATATGTGTTGGCGTCGAAGCAATAAACTTAAAATGCATATAAAAAATACATTTACGCTGGATATGAATGAAACAACACGTACCGAATTGCACGCTGTACCCTTGCAAATTTTAACAGTATAAAAATATGCTGTCCAATGTATTATGAACAGAAGGACTTATGCAGAAGAGTTTTGTCCTTTTTACATTTTCTGTTTTAACGGAAGAGGAATAAAGACGAAAAAAGAACAAGAGAGGAAACGGAAAGAAGATTCTCTCGGATCATACACAGCTCCGACGCGGCGCGAACAGCACGATTGTTTATTTTCGTGCGAACGATAGGCGACGGGCGATGCGGCTAATGCTAGGGTGACAGGACAAGTGGATACTTCCCTCTCCGTACGACCGGTCGCGGATGAAGAGGCGCAACGAGGGGTCTCGTCATCGTTATTGGCCGGACAAGGAGCGTGTGCGCACGGCGGCGACTTGGTGCTTCCGAACCTCGGATCAACGAGGGAGAAAGAGAGAGAGAGAGAGAGACCAGACGCTTCCCGGATAAAGGCCCGGAGGGACGAGGATAAGCGAATAGCCCCCTCGGAATACCAATGGCGTACTCGCCAGAATCGAGTTTTCGAGAAAAACGGCTTTAAAGTTGAATGCAGCGGAACGAGGCGAGGAGTATCCCTCTTGACGGAAACTCCACACCCTCCGGGCGCAGCGAGTCCCGATTTCTTCACAGAAGGCATGATCACGTTGTGGCAGATAAAAAAAACACAATAAACCAGAATTTCACATACATAGAATTCTTTCATATCATTTCTTGATATTTTATATTTTAACCTTTAGAGGATGAATGTCTTTTTTAAATCTTACAAATTTTCCTGAGTAAAATTTGTTATAGATTTATTATAATTCATTATTTCATTGTATTTCTTTGCCTCAAAATATGACTCTAGCTACGTTCAGCACAGAAAGAAGCTTTGCAGCTGTTCTAAAATTCTTTAACACGATTGGCCTTGCCCTTAGCTCCTCGCTAGATTCAAATGTATAAACCATTCAATCTTATTAAAGAATTTTAAAACAGTTGCAAAGCTGCTTT